>NC_060189.1:34220559-34475559 GCF_021184085.1 Oncorhynchus gorbuscha
CTGAGGGAAACGGTAAGGGCTCGGCTAAGAATAGGACGGAGAGGAGAAGGTTTAGTAAACGACATACAGGCCACACCTAGACAAAGAGCTCAGCCTCTCAGTGGGGTGTGAAAACATTCCCCCGCATGGCAAGACTGCAGAGCACACACTAAGTGGTTTGACTTCGTGACATGGCTGGAGAGGTTTTTATGTCTTAACATAGTAGAAAGTATTTCACTGGGTAGAAGTCAAAACCTTGAGTGAATAACAATGAGACATGCGATGAAACAATTTCCTAAACACGGGTTAGGCCCCTTGCAAAAAAAACACATGAAAAATAAGACCAGCAATAAGACTAGCGGGTCTGACTGGTGCTCTGTATGTAACCCTTTCTCTCAGCCACTGTGGAGGGTAGTGTGACTGAACCTAGAGGCTGGGATTTTGAGCAGGGCACGCAGCAGCAGTGAGGTGTGTGGCAGGGCCAGGGGAGGACAGGGGAGGGGGCTCAGAATATCCTGTGCACAAGTGAGGAGGAATGCTGACGCAGCATTGGCGTGACTGAGATGGCACAGGGTAGGCCATTCTTGGTGCAGATCAGAATACACGCTCCACTACTCAATATTTCAGTTATATCTACCACTGGCCCACAGATGGGTAGAGGAATACATGTCTACCACTGGCCCACAGATGGGTAGAGGAATACATGTCTACCACTGGCCCACAGATGGGTAGAGGAATACATGTCTACCACTGGCCCACTGATGGGTAGAGGAATACATGTCTAACACCGGCACACACACACACACACACACACACACACACACACACACACACACACACACACACACACACACACACACACACACACACACACACACACACACACACACACACACACACACACACACACACACACACACACACACACACACACACACACACACGCACGCTGTCCAAGCCACAGTTCTTCTACCCAACACCCATGCAGGCTAAATCTACATTTTCATTGATACAAATGGCTGCATTTATGCCAAATGGGGACACAATGGGGTATAGGCTAGTTCTCAGCAGGAGATATGTTATACCCTCTTACCCCATTCGGTCCCGTCCCCTGAACTCCTGGCCTCCCCTGCTCCCTCTCCATCCTCGGCATTCACCAGAAAGTCAAACTCCTTCAGAGCCTCCTCCGTGTCGGGATCGTCTGGAAGGTCAGAGGCCAGGCCCTCGTTCCCAACCTGGACAGAGGACAAACACAGTCAGCCACCAGGTATGGCACACTGGGATCAAATACAGTACACAGTGAATACAATACTTGTCTATAATAACAATACTTGTCAAATAAAAGGTTGTTGGTATTCTCCTTCCACATGCTCATGTACCGCATTTTAAATTGTGGTAAACTCTTTTACACAGCAGGCATTTAAAGGTTCTCTCTTGATAACTATCAACATTCATAATCAGATCTGAGGATACAAGTCTAGTGTCAAGAGACAAGTATTGCACTTAGCAAGCCATTATTACACCCGTTACACAGTGCTGACACTGGCAGTACATTTACAACCGCATTAGTAAGGGGCTTCAGATGTCACCGTCTGAAGCAAAGAGGTCTTCACCTTTATCTTGTGTTTTTTTATTGTGTGTTTGCCGCTGTCTATATCCTCCATCAGGTCTCCCTCCTCATCGTCATCTTCATCACTGTCGTCTGTGTTTTCTAAGAAGTTAAATGTTTCCAGAACGTCTCCTGGATTCCTAGAAAAACAGTTTGAAAACAACTATTTAGAGCAATGCGGGCGACACTGCAAATGATTTCATTAGCAAATTAAACGAAACAGGATGGATGCTATTCAGAGCATACTGTTCTGAACACACAGAGGCACCAATGTGCAGAATCCATCAGAAATCTGCTATTTAGGAAGTTGCCAGGAAAAGTGGAGAGTGTGATTTCAGTTTCGTCAGGAAAAGTGAACATTGTGTCAGTTGGATCTTCACTGAAGTGATTGGCAGTGTGCAGGATCAGAACGAGTCCTAACAAACTACCTTTTCATATCTTGTCCCTTTGGTTTGGCTGGAGACTCGCCTCCGTTGAGGATCAGCTCCAGGTTCTTGTTTTCCACAGAGCCGTTCTGCTCCGAGCCGGATAGGCCCAGTAACGAACGCACTCTCTGAGACCGCACATCTAGTATTGTGTCCGTGTAACCTACTTCCTGAAGATATCTGTTGGGACAGAAACGGAATTACACATCCAAATGACTTAGCTAGCTAAATAAACCTGGGCCTGTGTACCTAAAGCTTCCCAGAGCAGGAATGCTGATCTAGGATCAGTTTGACATTTTAGCATCTGCATAAATGACTTAAATGTAAATGTAATGTAAATGAATAAGATTACATGGACTAGGGGGACCTGATCCTTGATCAGCATGATGAGACACTATGAATACAGACCCTGATGGGAATTCATCTTGATCTATAAACGTGTTAGAATGCTAGCTGGATGCGAGGCCCTATAGGTATGCGGTGTCGGCGTACTCACTGTCTGAGGAGCTGTCTGCCCTGTTTCCACGTCAGCTGACTGTTCTGGGGTACAGCAGGGACCTCTGTGTCTTTGGTATCTTCTGCAAACCTCACGGAAGAAAAGTTATCGAAACCACTGTATGTCAACATATTCTATTAATTTCATTTTATAGCAGAGACAGGAGAAGTCCGTACCTGGTTCAAAGTTAGGCATCTTAACTTCACCTTGATTTAATTCTGTTCCATATTTTAATTTATGGTATTTTGCTCTGGTAGAGAAAAGACAAATGAAAGAGTTTAGTAAATGTGATGAGATAATTCTACATTGCAGTCAGTGGAGGCTGCTGAGGGGAGGACGACTCCGTTCCAGCTATTACTATGAGCCGTCCTCCCCTCAGCAGCCTCCACTGATTGCAGTCACACAAAAATTTTACATGCAATGGCCAATGAGACAGATTGAACTTGGCCATATGTCAAAGTTATTGCCTCAAGTTAAAGAGATAAGCCATACACTCACCTTTCTTGCTTTAATGCATATTCTAACATCTTTATTCTTCTAACTAGATCATTCTTTACATTCTCTTGACCTTTCCTTTCTCCTTGTAGGAATGCTATTCGAGCCTGAAAAAAACAAAAACAAGAAAGGAGAAAACATTTATAAGTTAACGGTTCTGCCGTTAAAGCCAATAATTTACTCACAACTTTAAAAGCTCTACAAAATGTTAAGGTCATCTGCTGTGGCGTATCAGTGTAAAGAAGCAGTGTGGCTCGGCAGGGTCGTATTTCGGAGGACAAATGGCTCTCGGCCTTCACCTCTCCCGAGTCCGTACAGGAGTTGAAGCAATGGGACAAGACTAACTACCAATTGCATATCCCGAAATTGGGGAGAAAAAGAGGTTAAACATTTTTTGGAAAATTATATATATTCTATAAATAAACAAGCAATCTTTCCCACTGAAGTAATAGGCATGTCATGTCCACTAAATTATTAAACTTGAAAATAAAAGAAAGCTGCACACTCTGAGCTCAGATGCAAAAAAATGTGTTACTAAATTATTAAAACAGATGAATAACAGTGGCAGCAATGACTATTACATCACCTACTACTGCCACATCACTCTTCTTCTCATCTTCCATTCATAAATAACTCCATGCCTTATATCAAATTAAATGTTAATTATGTACGCAACCCAACCCCGTGTAGGGGCCTACTGTACCAGCTATTGACTCCACACATACAGTGCCTTCAGAAAGTATTCACACCCCTGGACTTTTTACACAATGTAAAAATTTAAAAATGGGTTACATTCTGATTTCTTTGTCACTGACCTACACACAATACCCCATTTTCTTTTTTTAACAAATGAATTAAAAATGAAAATCTAAAATGTCTTTGAGTCAATTATTAAAATCCTTTATGGCAAGCCTAAATAAGTTCAGCAGTAAAAATGTGCTTAACAAGTCGCATGGACTCACTCTGTGTGCAATAATAGTGTTTAACATAATGACTATCTCACCTCTACCCCACACATACAATTATCTGTAAGGTCCCTCAGTCGAGCAGTGAATTTCAAACAGATGCAACCACATTGGATGGATCCCTGAGGATGGATCAACATTGTAGTTACTCCACAATACTAACCTAATTGACAGAGTGAAAAGGAGGAAGCCTGTACAGAACAAAAAAATATTCTAAAACATGCATCCTGTTTGCAATAGGCACTAAAGTAAAACAGAAAAAAATAATTTGGTAAAGCAATTAACACTTTGTATTCATAACAAACAGTTACGTTTGGGATAAATCCAATACAACACGCTATGGAGTACCACTCTCCATATTTTCAAGCATAGTGATGGCTTCATCATGTTATGGGTATGCTTGTAATCATTAAGGACTAGGGAGTTTTTCGGGATAAAAAGGAAATGGAGCTAAGCACAGGTAAAATCCTAGAGGAAAACCTGGTTCAGTCTGCTTTCCACCAGACACTGGGAGATGAATTCGTCTTTCAGCGTGACAATAACCTAAAACACAAGGCCAAATCTACATGAGTTGCTTACCAAGACGACAGTGAATGTTCCCGAGTGGCTGAGCTGCAGTTGACTTAAATCTGTTTGAACATCTATGGCAAGACTTGAAAATGGTTGACTAGCAATGATCAACAACCAATTTGACAGATTGAAGAATTCTGAATATATATAAAAAATGTAAATGGAAAATTTTGAACAATCCAGGTGTGCAAAGCTCTTAGACTTACCCAGAAAGACTCACAGCTGTAATCACTACCAAAGGTCATTCTAAAATGTATTGACTCAGGAGGTTAAATTCTTATGTAGTCAAGATATAGTGTTTTAGACATTTCTTTAAAGACAAAATATACATTTTCTTCCACTTTGACACCAGTATTTAGTGTAAATCGTAGACAAAATGAAAATGAATTTAATCCCAACTTGTAACACAACAAAATGTGGAAAAAGTCAAGGGGTGTGAATACTTTCTGAAGGCACTGCATTTGAGACACTGGATATAAAAAAGAAAAAAAAGGCTTAAACAAAACATTCGAAAAGGTATAGGCACCGATGAATTGAGGAAACCTTGGTATAGGCCTGGTGAGTCAAAGTAGGAGTGCAATAAGCAGTGTCTGTCACTCCTGGGATCAACAGAGCAGCAGGCCCAGGTTGTAACGCAGGCCTCAAGTAGGATCACCCCTGTACGGGTGTTCAGTTCATACAGCACTATTTAGCTGGCCCTCTTCTCCTGCTCAACTCTGTGCTGCTCGTGAGCACTGAGCAGCTGTGACACCCAATGCCGTTTAAAGGGTAGCAGGCAGGGGGTATTTTTAGTCAGCCGCCCTAAACGCACTCTCGACTGGTGGGGTGTCATGGTGCCCATAGCAACCCAGTTGTTCGGCAGGTAAACCGGAGGCCGACATTCATGCCGTAGTCATGGAGACGTAGAAAGTGCCAGACGGGTAAAGTGCCACCGCCTAGCAGCTAAACCATACCGGCTATGAAAACACTATGGTGGATCTGAACCACTGAGTCGCCTGGTCCAGTCACTCCCTCACAATAATAAAATAAGACAAAATTGAGTACACATTCAAGGAGTAGGAGACCCAGCTCTCTACATGGGGTCAATTTTCAACATAGGATTCACTTCAGTTAACGGAGATCAGTTCTCTTAAATAGAACAATTACTGTATAAGAACTAGTATTTTCTAAAGTTTTCCACCTCGGTGTTCAAGTCAAAGTGCTAAATGAAAGTCTTGCTGGGACCATAAGCATGGGAGGTCTCAGGTCTGGCCAGTTGAAGTTGTCTAAAAGGGAGGAGGAGAGTTTCAGCTGAACAAACAGCTGTTTACATTGGTCTTTTTCTGTGGACAAACGGGATCTAGTTCAACAGCCAGGGGATGTAGCAGTCGGTTACACAAGCACTAGCTACTCCCTCAGCAGATACAGCTGGCTACAACACTCAACTAAACATTTTCAGTTTGGTCATTAACATGTGTAGCGGCCATGACTGAATACAAAAGAGAGTCGTCTTTGGGTAGTTTCATGTGGGTTTCTCGTGTGTGTGTGGGTTCGCACATGGCAAGTGTTTGTACATCCACTCTGCCAAAACGATACACAGTCCGTCACTCACCCTAGATAACCTAACCAGGGGTGTATTCATTACGGCGATTCCTCCAAACAGAAAATGTTTTGCAACAAAAACAAGTTTCTATTGGACAAAATCAGGTAGGTCCTTCCCCATTTCATCCATGTTCTTTTTTGTGTGCTTCTGTTTGGTTCTTAAAAAAGATAAAAGGTTTCCGTTGCAAGACGTAATGAATACACCTCTGGTCTTGTGTCTTGAAGTTGCCTAGTTAGCCATCTTCTTTCGCCAATTAGCTTCAGCCAGCTGGAAAATTTGGTTTGACATTGTCTTGTCTTTCTCAGGGGGCTAGTTAGGGACAGTCAATAAATGACACAATGTAAATGGACAATATTTTCATATTGCAAATCTTTTAGTTGTCTCATTAAATGCTTTCAATATTTGTATATGAATTTCTAAAATGTATAGTTGGTTTGAGGTTAACTAAAAACTATTGTCCCATGTACATTGTGTAATTTACTGACGGTCCCCTAACTAGCAACAGGGTTTTCAAATGTCAAACCAACTGTACACTTTGTAGTACATTGGCACTAGAATACAGTGCATTTGGAAAGTATTCAAACCCTTTGACTTTATCCACATTTTATTACATTACAGCCTTATTCTATGGTGCTTTGCTGGTGACACTCGTCAGTGATTTATTTAGAATTCAAGGCACACTTAACCAGCATGGCTACCACAGCATTCTGCTGCGATACGCCATCACAGGCTGTGTAAGGGCAATTTGACCAAGAAGGAGAGTGATGGAGTGCTGCATCAGATGACCTGGCCTCCATAATCACCCAACCTCAACCAAATTGAGATGGTTTGGGATGAGTTGGACCGCAGAGTGAAGGTAAAGCAGCCAACAAGTGCTCAGCATATGTGGGAACTCCTTCGGGACTGTTGGAATAGCATTTCAGGTGAAGCAGGTTGATAGAATGCCAAGAGTGTGCAAAGCTGTCATCAAGGCAAAGGATGGCTACTTTCAAGAATTTCAAAATAATATATATATTGCTCAAAAAAATAAAGGGAACACTTAAACAACACAATGTAACTCCAAGTCAATCACACTTCTGTGAAATCACTGTCCACTTAGGAAGCAATACTGATTGACAATAATCAATTTCACATGCTGTTGTGCAAATGGAATAGGCAACAGGTGGAAATTATAGGCAATTAGCAAGACACCCCCAATAAAGGAGTGGTTCTGCAGGTGGTGACCACAGACCACTTCTCAGTTCCTATGCTTCCTGGCTGATGTTTTGGTCACTTTTGAATGCTTGCGGTGCTTTCACTCTAGTGGTAGCATGAGACGGAGTCTACAACCCACACAAGTGTCTCAGGTAGTGCAGCTCATCCAGGATGGCACATCAATGCGAGCTGTGGCAAGAAGGTTTGCTGTGTCTGTCAGCGTAGTGTCCAGAGCATGGAGGCGCTACCAGGAGACAGGCCAGTACATCAGGAGACAGGCCAGTACATCAGGAGACGTGGAAGAGGCCGTAGGAGGGCAACAACCCAGCAGCAGGACCGCTACCTCCGCCTTTGTGCAAGGAGGAGCACTGCCAGAGCCCTGCAAAATGACCTCCAGCAGGCCAAAAATGTGCACGTGTCTGCTCAAACGGTCAGAAACAGACTCCATGAGGGTGGTATAAGGGCCCGACGTCCACAGGTGGTGGTTGTGCTTACAGCCCAACACCGTGCAGGACGTTTTGGCATTTGCCAGAGAACACCAAGATTGGCAAATTCACCACTGGCACCCTGTGCTCTTCACAGATGAAAGCAGGTTCACACTGAGCACATGTGACAGACGTGACAGAGTCTGGAGACGCCGTGGAGAACGTTCTGCTGCCTGCAACATCCTCCAGCATGACCGGTTTGGCGGTGGGTCAGTTATGGGGGGGGGGGGGGGGAGTGTCGCACAGCCCTCCATGTGCTAGCCAGAGGTAGCCTGACTGCCATTAGGTACTGAGGTGAGATCCTCAGACCCCTTGTGAGACCATATGCTGGTGCGGTTGGCCCTGGGTTCCTCCTAATGCAAGACAATGCTAGACCTCATGTGGCTGGAGTGTCAGCAGTTCCTGCAAGAGGAAGGCATTGATGCTATGGACTGGCCCGCCCGTTCCCCAGACGTGAATCCAAATGAGCACATCTGGGACATCATGTCTCGCTCCGTCCACCAACGCCACGTTGCACCACAGACTGTCCAGGAGTTGGCGGATGCTTTAGTCCAGGTCTGGGAGGAGATCCCTCAGGAGACCATCCGCCACCTCATCAGGAGCATGCCCAGGCGTTGTAGGGAGGTCATACAGGCACGTGGAGGCCACACACACTACTGAGCCTCATTTGGACTTGTTTTAAGGACATTACATCAAAGTTGGAGCAGCCTGTAGTGTGGTTTTTCACTTTAATATTGAGTGTGACTCCAAATCCAGACCTCCATGGGGTTGATATATTTGATTTCCATTGATATTCTGTGTGTGATTTTGTTGTCAGCACATTCAACTATGTAAAGAAAAAGGATTTAATAAGAATATTTCATTCATTCAGATCTAAGATGTGTTATTTTAGTGTTCCCTTTATTTTTTTGAGCAGTATAACACTTCTTTGGTTACTACATGATTCCATGTGTTATTTCATAGTTTTCATGTCTTCACTAATATTCTACAATGTAGAAAACAGTAAATATGAATAAAAACCCTTGAATGAGTAGATGTCCTAACTTGATACGGGTATTGTATGTTTTTGTTAGGTAGCGTTAACTAGCACTAGTTGGCTGTATCTGCGCCACAACTCTGGTATTTATTTTCCTATAGCTTGTTCTCGATCTTCTTAACTAGTGAGTCAACATGTTTTCAGCAGTTTTATTTTCTTGACTTTCTCGTGCTCCATCGTCTCTCTGCAGCAGACATACAGTGCTTACAGAAAGTCTACACACTCTGTGGATGTCTTCACATTTTATTGCGTTACAAAGTGGGATTCAAACGGATTTCATTGTCATTTTCTGGCAACGACCTACGCAAAATACTCTATTGTCAAAGTGGAATAACTTGTTTGTTTTTCTAGAAGATTAATGAAAAACAGTAATATATCTTTATTAGATAAGTATTCACCCCCCTGAGTCAATACATGTTAGAATCACCAACTACAGCTGTAAATCTTGTTGGGTAAGTCTCAATATTTTCCCATTATTCTTTTTTTAAATTCTTCAAGCTCTGTTAAGGTGTTGGGGATCATGGCTAGACAGCAACTTTCAAGTCTTGCCATAGATTTAAGTCAATTTGTGTCAAAACTGTAACTTGGCCACTCAGGAACATTCACCGTCTTCTTGGTAAGCAACTCCAGTTTAGTTTGACCTTGTGTTTAAAGGTTTGTCCTGCTGAAAGGTGAATTAATCTCCCAGTATCTGCAGACTGAACCAGGTTTTCCTCTAGGATTTTGCTTGTGCTTAAGCGCCATCCCGTTAATTTTTATCCTGAAAAACTCACCTGTCTTTGCCAATGTCAAGCATACCCATACAAGGAAGCAGTTACACAGTGATGTGTTGGATTTGCCAAAAAGGCCAAAAAGTGTATTCCTTTACATTATTACTATAGTGCCTTGTTGCATACATACGCATGTTTTGAAATACTTTTATTCTGTATATTTTTATTCATCTTTTCACTTCTTTTAGGTAATTATTGTAGAGTCCCTACAATGTTGTTGATCCTCCTCACTTTTTCCCCCATCACAGCCACTGAACTCTGTAGCCGTTTTAAAATCATGGTGACATCCCTTTACAGTTTCCTTCCGATCCTGCAGCTCAGTTCAGAAGGACAACTGCATCTTTGATGTGTCTGGGTGGTTGTTTAATAAATCATCCACAGCATAATTATCAAATTGACTGTGCTTCAAGATATAGTCCATGTCTGATTTGTTATTTTTACCCATCTATCAATCACTGCCCTTCTTCATGCGGCTTTTATAAACCTTTTATAGCACCCTGGTCTTCGCAGTTAAATTTGTGCATGAAATTCAATACTTGATGATGTCTGGGGGACAGAGGAAAGGGAAAGAGATTTAACCCCTCAATCAGATAGTCATTCAAAAACCATGTCAACTACCATTTCACACAGAGTGAGTTCATAACTTTTGTGATTTGTTGAGCCAAATGTTACTTCGGAACTAATTTAGTCTTCCCAAAACAAAGGAGATGAATACTTATGCAACAAATATATATTTTAGTTTCATTTGTATTCATTTGTAGAATTATCTTTTCACTTTGACAGAGTATTTTGTGTAGAACAATGACAAAAATGAATAAATATATATATTTCAAGAAATGTGAAAAAAGTTCAAGGGGGTGTAGTGTTTCTATAGTGAGCATTATGTTTAGAACATCCAATCACAATATCGAATCGCAATACATATCGTATCGTCACCTAAGTACCGTGATAATAGCGTATCGTGAGGACTCTGGACATTCCCAGCCCATCCAAATACAGTAAGTACACTATCAGAGATCAAATCGCTGCAATGATCCTAATTCCTGTTAAAGCACTTCTGCTAAAAGCTGTGGAAATCCCCCCTGCCCTCAGACCACCCTTGCAACACCGCCCTCGGACCAATCGCAGCGCAGCTAGCAAAGCCAGTATCGGCCTAGCTGCTACGTACGTGTGAGGTCACAGGGTTGAGATGTGTAACAGTCAGCTTGGGGATACAGTGAGCTCACAGACCCAAATTAACAGGCTGACAAATTAATGGACTGTATTGGAGCAAGAATAGACATGGCCAACTCACGACACATTACCCGCTGTACAGCTGTCCTGTAAATGGGTGCAAAAATAATTGCAGACTTTTAGAGCTTTGTCATCACCGACATCACATATACCTACCACTTCACTGCAAAGGAACACTGCTTAGGCCGATTCACACTTGAATACCTTTAGAACTGTATTTTAGATTTGCCTGTCTGTCTACATGTTTATGTGGATTAGTGTACAAGCCATCTTTCTTCAATAATCAACAAATAAAGAGTACAATCAGTGAAATCATAATTTCATCAATCAAGGTCTCACAACCATGGCGGTAGCCTAGTGGTTAGAGCGTTGGGCCAGTAACCAAAAGGTTGCTAGATCGAATCATCGAGCTGACAAGGATTTGTTCTTAACTGACTTGCCTAGTTAAATAGAGAGAAAAAAAAACATAAAAAATGTCAGAACTGTCAAATGTTTTCACAGTTCGGACCGTTTTCAGGAGCCATGGTAGACTATTAAGTGGAACCTCTATTTTCAGCTCATCTACTTATAGATGTTATGTATAACCAAGAAAGACCTGTGGAAGAACATTTCAGTGGTCTAATTAGCACAGATGTTTTAGGGATAGAGAGTAGAGGTCGACCGATTAATTAGGGCCAATTTCAAGTTTTCATAACAATCGGAAATCTGTATTTTGGACACGGATTTGGCCGATTTATTTATTATTTGAATTATTTTTTTAACACCTTTATTTAACTAGGCAAGTCAGTTAAGAACACATTCTTATGTTCAATGACGGCCTAGGAACAGTGGGTTAACTGCTTTGTTAGGGGCAGAACGACAGATTTTTACCTTGTCAGCTCGGGGATTCGTTTTTGCAACCTTCCAGTTACTAGTCCAACGCTCTAACCACCTGCCTTACATTGCACTCCACGAGGCGGGCTGACTACCTGTTACGCGAGGGCAGCAAGAAGCCAAGGTAAGTTGCATTCTTCACATAATCACTAGTTAACAACACATGGTTGATGATATTACTAGTTTATCTAGAGTGTCCTGCGTAGCATATAATCGATGCGGTGCCTGTTAATTTCTTATCGAATCACAGCCTACTTCGCCAAATGGGTGATGATTTAGCACTGTCGTTGCACCAAACCTAACCATAAACATCAATGCCTTTCCTTAAAATCAATACACAAGTATATATTTTTAAACCAGCATATTTAGTTAATATTGCCTGCTAACATGAATTTCTTATAATTAGGGAAATTGTGTCTCATCACTACAACTCTCATACGGGCTCGGGAGAGACAAAGGTCGAAAGCCATGCGTCCTCCGAAACACAACCCAACCAAGCCGCACTGCTTCTTAATACAGCGCGCATCCAACCCAGATGCCAGCCACACCAATGTGTCGGAAGAAACACTGTGCACCTGGCAACCTGGTTAGCGTGCACTGCCCCCGGCGCGCCACAGGAGTCACTAGTGCGCAATGAGACAAGAATATCCCTACCGGCCAAACCCTCCCTAACCCGGACAACGTTAGGCCAATTGTGCCTCGCCCCACGGACCTCCCGGTCGCAGCTGCGATAGAGCCTGGCCGCGAACCCAGAGTCTCTGGTGGCACAGCTAGCACTGCGATGCAGTGCCCTAAACCATTGCGCCACCCGGGAGGCCAGACCATAATTAATTTCGCAGAATTGTACATAATTATGACATAACATTGAAGGTTGTACAATGTAACAGCAATATTTAGACTAAGGGATACCACCCGTTAGATAAAATATGGAACGGTTCCGTATTTCACTGAAAGAATAAACGTTTTGTTTTCGAAATGATAGTTTCCGGATTCGACCATATTAATGACCCACGGCTCGTATTTCTGTGTGTTATGTTATAATTAAGTCTATGATTTGATATTTGATAGAACAGTCTGACTGAGCGATAGTAGGCAGCAACAGGCTCGTAAGCATTCATTCAAACAGCACTTTCGTGCATTTGCCAGCAGCTCTTCGCAATGCTTCAAGCATTGAGCTGTTTATGACGTCAAGCTTATCAACTCCCCAAGATTAGGCTTTTGTAACCGATGTGAAATGGCTAGCTAGTTAGCGGGGTGCGTGCTAATAGCTTTTCAATGGGTGATGTCACTCACTCTGAGACTTGGAGTAGTTGTTCCCCTTGCTCTGCTTTTGTGGAGCGATGGGTAACGATGAGTCAACGGTGGCTGTTGTCGATGTGTTCCTGGTTCGAGCCCGGGTCGGGGCGAGGAGAGGGACGGAAGCTATACTGTTACACTGGCAATACTAAAGTGCCTATAAGAACATCCAATAGTCAAAGGTATATGAAATACAAATGGTATAGAGAGAAATAGTCCTATAATTCCTATAATAACCTTAAGACGTTTTAGGTTAACTGGGAATATTGAAGACTCATGTTAAAAGGAACCACCAGCTTTCATATGTTCTCATGTTCTGAGCAAGCTTTTTTACATGGCACATATTGCAATTTAACTTTCTTCTCCAATTTGGTTTAAATAATGCAAAAACAAAGTGTTGAACATGTTTCATTATTTATTTGAGGCTAAATTGATTTTATTGATGTGTTATATTTAGTTAAAATACGTGTTTATTCAGTATTGTAATTGTCATTATTAAAATTTTTTTTAAATTACTGATTAATCGGTATCTGCTTTTTTTGGTTCTCCAATAATCGGTATTGAAAAATAATATTCGGTCGACCTCTAATAGAGAGTATTGACATAGTGGTGCACCAGTCGTAAGGAAACACCTGAGGCCTAGTGGAAAATTATCACCAAATCAAGCACAATGAAAGAATGATGTGATTAAGACACTGACCACACACACACACACACTTAGTGATTTCAATTTCAACAAGCGAGAACTACATTGGGGGGAAAAAAGGGTTTGACCAGATACAATGCTATTTTACTGTAAACAAATTGACAGACTTTCAGCACGCTTATAGGGAAGGACGTTCAACAAGCACAGCACATACACAAATGACTGATGATTGGCTGAGAGAAATTGGTAATAACAAGATAGTAAGAGCTGTTTTGATAGACTTCAGTGTGGCTTTTGACATTATCGATCATAATCTGCTAAAGGAAAAATGTATGTGTTATGGCTTTACACCCCCTCTTATATCGTGGATAAAGAGTTACCTGTCTAACAGAACACCGAGGGTGTTTTTTAATGGAAGCCTCCCCAACATAATCCAGGTACAATCAGGAATTCCCCAGGGCAGCTGTCTAGGCCCCTTACATTTTTCGAACTTTACTAACGACATGCCACTGGCCTTGAGTAAAGCCAGTGTGGCTATGTATACGGATGACTCAACACGATAAACGTCAGCTACTACACTTAACAAGAGCTGCAGTTAGTTTCAGAATGGGTGGCATTGTACTTGGGACAAATCAATCACTAAACCATAAACATCAACTAAATCTTGTAAAAAATAATGTGGAAATTTAGCAAGTTGAGGTGACCCTGGATTGTAAACTATCATGGTCAAAACATGTTGATATACAACAGTAGCTAAGATGGGGAGAAGTGTGTCCATAATAAAAAAGTGCTACCTTGCCTTTTTAACAGCACTATCAACAAGGTCCTACAGGCTCTAGTTGTCACACCTGGACTACTGTTCAGTTGTGTGGTCAGGTGCCACGAACAGAGGCCTTGGAAAATTACAATTGGCTCAGAACAGAACAGCTGGCCCTTAAATGTACATGGATGCATGTAAATCTCTCATGGCTCAAAGTGGGAGGAGAGATTGACCTCATCATTACTTGTTTTTGTAAGACGTGTTGACAAGCTCAGACACACACACACACACACACACACACACACACACACACACACACACACACACACACACACACACACACACACACACACACACACACACACACACACACACACACACACACACACACACTATGGGAGGCGCACAGTACTACATAGTGCCATGGCTACATGGAACTCTATTCCACATCAGGTAACTGATGCAAGCAGTAGAATTTGATTTTTTTTTAAAGTTAAAATACACCTAATGTAACAGCAGGGACTGTGAAGAGACAGACAGGCACATGATAAGACATGCACTCTACACACATGTGCACATGGATATTGTATTGTAAATATGTGGTGGAGGAGTGGTATGAAATGTCATGTCATGTTATATTTTAATACTGTATGTAACTGTCTTATGTTGCTGGACCCCAGGAAGAGTAGCTGCTGCCAAGGCATGGGGATCCATAATGAAAACATATACATTGTATCAGTAGGATAAACACCAATCCTGTCAAACTTTCATTGAGGTAAAACACTCCGCCTCAACATATTAAAAATAAAACCCAGATACAACAGTCACTGCCTCTGTGTTAATAATCATATTCTTTATTTCCACAGACAGACTCTAAACAGGAAGAAAAGGGCCCGGTCAGGCTGCCATTTCTCTGTCTGTCTTCTACAGCCAGGGCAAAGGAAGAGCAGAGCGCATAAGAATGGTTCTAAATGTGCCCTGGCAGTCTTAGTGACCTATAAAGTTAGAATTAACTCAGATAGCGGTTATTTCCAGGCTTGGTGTGATTTGTGCTAACAGGGCTGACTGCTTGATTGATGTGGATGAATCGCAAAGCAACTCACTCAATAGGAGGTGCAGCTGACCAAAATAATCTAGGCTTGCTTCATAAAATGCATGCATGTTGTTTTATCAATACAAAGTTGAACAATATTACAGCATCTTGTTATGGCAAATTAGGCAGGTCATACTTGTCTTGTCAATAGAAATAACTAGTAACTATCATATTGATCTTCAAATAGGGCCTAACTGTAAAAAAATACACACACACACACACACACACACACACACACACACACACACACACACACACACACACACACACACACACACACACACACACACACACACACACACACACGGCCTGGGGTTAGGTTTATGACAGTCAAATACCTATTCCCCGCTTTTTCCTCTCTCTAACCTACTGAGGTTACATTTTTTTTTTACTTGGTTAACATAGACATTCTGGGAACATCAGTAGGTGGGGGGAAATGAACTATATTCTGGTAATCCGAACAATTTAACATTTGCAGTGGTACTTAATGAATAGGATGTCAGTTCGGTTGTCATCTAAGACATTCTCATCAATGATAAGATGACAAACTCTACAGTGGAAAGTATACACATCAGAGTTATCGGATTCACATGGAATGGTTGTTCAATTTAAATGTTTGAATATGAAATTATTTATGATGGGATGAAATGTGATATGTGGGTTTTCATAAGATATTGCTGCTCACTCAGTGACCCGCCCACGTGAAGAGACAGAGGTTGTAAACTATGAAACACACCCCTTTTCTCCCTTCCTATATAAGCCCTTGACGACAACATAACTTCCTGTTCTGAGGATATGAGGGCGACGGTCCTATGTCAGAATGGTTCAGATAATAACTACAGAACGAAGCCAACATCAGCATGAGCTTTGGTTGCGAATGGTATGAATTTTTGGACTCTTATTCACTACAGAAGTGATACCTCCTAGCTGTTGAGTTAGCGACCACAGCTGCAAACGCAGGTTAGGAAGGAACAGACAGAGTATCCCGTCTATCACACAACAACGTTACTACAACGTATCCAATTGACAACCAGAGACATTCTGCAAAGGATAAAGGACTCGGTTTGGCAACACGGCCTTCCATCTACCACCAACCTACTGAAGCGCAGCTCAGTAAATATTTATTGCATTTTCCTTTTCCAAATGGGCGGTAATTTAGAATGCATAAGATACTGTATTTACGATAGCACAGCTCTTTTCCTTTATTCCTCAGTCTCCCGCTCTTTCACTCCAACCCAGCCCTTTTCCTTCGTGTAACAAGCTGTCATATCTGTTCCGCCCGCTAGGGACGTTTTCCTTTATGACGTAATTCGTAATCAAGTTATGATTAATTGTTTATGTGAATTCTGTGTGATTAGTTAGGTATTTAGTAAATAAATAATTAAACCCAATTGTGTATTGCTGATTCAAATTGTTAGCCAGGGTTCTTGCAGATAACCAAGAATTTACAACTTTCAGATGAGACTGAAGTAAGATGAAGATTAATGTTGACTGCTATGGATCTAAAATATTACTGCGTCTTTAAGAGTTTCTTCGGAAGATAACAGCTCTATAAATATTATTTTGTGGTGCCCAACGCTCTAGTTAATTACATTTACATGATTAGCTCAATCAGGTGATATTAATTACGGAGAAATTATTTTATAGAATAGCATGTCAAATCCCTTAATCCGGCATAGCCAAAGACACGACAATACATACATACAGTACCAGTCAAAAGTTTGGACACACCTTCATGTTCAAGGGTTTTTCTTTATTTGTACAATTTTATACATTATAGAATAATAGTGAAGAGATCAAAACTATGAAATAACCCATATGGAATCATGTAAACCAAAATGTGTTAAACAAATCAAAATAAAATTATATTTTAGATTCTTCAAAGTAGCCACCCTTTGCCTTGATGACAGCTTCGCACACTGTTGGAATTCTCTCAACCAGCTTCATGAGTTAGTCACCTGGAATGCATTTCAATTAACAGGTGTGCCATGATAAGTTCATTTGTGGAATTTATTTCCTTCATTATGAGTCCAAATTTGAGATTTTTGGTTCCAACCAGTGTCTTTGTGAGACTCAAGAGTTGGTGAACGGATGATCTTTGCATGTGTGGTTCCCACCGTGGAGCATATAGGAGGTGGTGTGATGGTGCTTTGCTGGTGACACTGTCTTTGATATTTAGAATTCAAGGCACACTTAACCAGCATGGTTACCACAGTATTATGCAATGATACGCCATCCCATCTGGTTTGCGCTTAGTGGTACTATCATTTGTTTTCAACAGGACAATGACCCAACACACCTCCAGGCTGTGTAAGGGTTATTTGACCAAGAAGGAGAATGATGGAGCGCTGCATCAGATGACTCCACAATCATCCGACAACCTAATTGAGATAGTTTGGGATGAGTTGTTTGGGATGAGTTGGAACGCAGAGTGAAGGAAAAGCAGCCAACAAGTGCTTAGCATATGTGGGAACTCCTTCAAGATGGTTGTAAAAACATTCCAGGTGAAGCTGGTTGAGAGAAATGCCAAGGATTTGCAAAGCTGTCAAGGCAAAGGTTGGCTACTTTGAAGAACCTAATATTTTGGTTTAACACTTTTTACTACATGATTCGATATTTGTTATTTCATAGCAGTGATGTCTTCACTACTATGTATTCTACAATGTAGAAAATAGTAAAAATAATGAAAAACCTGTGAATATATATATATATTATTTTTTGTTACTGTACATGAACCCTAACATAACTAAAACTTGCTCATTTTCTGGCCATCTAATGAGACAATCAATTCTCTACAGGGTCAAAACATCTAGTCACTTCACTTGTCCTGGGGGTGGGGGCACAGACAGACCGTAGCTACAGGGATGCAGAAGCCTGTGCTTCCTTATATCCATTCCAATCTATTGACTGGTAGGCCTTGAATCAGTGTGCAGAGTGAGAGTCATGCTGAAGGTATGTGTCACTGAGCAAGTAAGTACAAGGGGAGTAAACCTCCCATCTGCCACCATCAAATCTTATTGGTCACATACACATGGGTAGCAGATGTTAATGCGAGTGTAGCGAAATGCTTGTGCTTCTAGTTCTGACTATGCAGTAATATCCAACAAATTCACAACAACTACCTTATACACACACAAATGTAAAGGGATGAATAGAATATGTGCATATACATATACAGATGAGCGATGGCGTGCGGCATAGGCAAGATGCAGTAGATGGTATAGCATACAGTATATACATATGAGATGAGTAATGTAGGATATGTAAACATTATTAAAGTGGTGTTATTTAAAGTGACTAGTGATCAGTTTATGAAGTCAATTTATTTAAGTGGCCAGAGATTTGAGCCTGTATGTTGGCAGCAGCCTCTCTATGTTAGTGGTGGCTGTTTAACAGGCTGATGGCCTTGAGATAGAAACTGTTTTTCAGTCTCTCGGTCCCAATTCAACTGTCTGGAGTGGGATGTGTTCAAACAAAGCAGTACTATACTCTCTCTGGCACTGTTTGCATTTCAACACCTCCACATTCCTTAATACAATCACAACACTGAAACCAACATTCACTTTCATATCTGCAAGACTGCCAGGTCGTATCGACAGGTCACATAACGTTAGCTGATGTCATAACATACATTTGATAAAACCTGTCAAAATGTCATCAAATTAACCACAGCGGAAAAACTTTATTAAATTGACCAAGATCACATCCGTGACACAAAAGTGAATTCTAAAAGTTGTGTAGCTAGATTTCTGACTAAGCCTAAAGCGAATTGTTTTACTTGTTCGATCGTAAATGACAGCGCAGTGTGTCAGACTGTGTCTGGGGCCTTGTGACAGTTAGCTAGCTAGCTAACTTTGTTTATGTTAGCTTGCTAACAACATGCACAAACCATCCAAATGGCATCAGACTACATGTTTATTTACTATTATTATTATTTTTTTAAACGTTTAAGTTAAAAAGTTTGCAGACTTTATATGATCAACAATATGGGATGTATCCCTTTTCAATATGTTTTAGCTAACATTGGCTAGCCTGTCGGCGACTCAAGAGGACCCAGCCAAATTGTCGCCATAATGACCAAACCAAAATGGCTGCTCTCAGAGATTAGTTGACAGTCAGCTGGATTCGATTTGATTAGAGCCTTGTGTATTTCAACGACTCTCTAAAATGAAACGACTAAATAAGTAGCACAGCAGCAAGAGTGAACGTTATTCATAAAACTACGGGTAAGACATTGCAAACAAATCAACTTGATGTTCCACTTTCTCACATACTATCTTGCCAGCCGGTGCTAAGCTAATGTTATCCAGCCAGTTAACCGATTCCCGTGGCTAACTATTTGTTATCTAACTGGACACACTATAGTAGGACGTTCACTTGCTATCGAAGCATGGTCACTGGATGCAAAGTGGCTAAAACAAAAGTTGCACACTATCCAGGCAAAATGCATTGTTGCTCAAGCTTCTGTGTTTTAGTTAGTTGGCTGAGCTAACGTTAGTATGCTAATAGTTACCTGAAGTTCGGCCCTCTCCACTTCCCAATGAGCTCTCTCCATTTCGAATCGGGCCCATTCGTGCTGGATGTAATGTAAAATACCGGGGATGGTATATTGCTGTGGCCGTGGTATGTCGTCTTGCTGCTGCCCCATCCCTGAGCCACCTCCACTACCGATTTGGGGATTAACGTTGTTATTCCCCTGCTGCGGTCTTGAGGCGGCCATTCCAACTCCTCCGCCGGGGTGTTCATCCATTTTTAAGAAGAGGAAAGTCCCAGCACAATTTGCTGCTTGAATTCGCCTTCCCTCCCCCTTTTCAGATCAGTGTTCCCGTATGAATTTGACGATGCCTTTCACTGAAATGGCTATGCGGTTGTAGTGAAACAGGGCTATGTTTTGGATTTACTCTCAGCGTAAAGATATGTTGGCCGCCATTAGTCCAATCCTTGGAGTTGGATATGAAAGCCTCCTTAATGCCGGGGGTGGGAGAGAGAATTGTCCCGCGCTGCATGGTGGGACATACTCACCATTTTCTTTTTTTGGGGGTCATCCAAATACATTAGCCTGGACATGCGTGTATACAGTTACAGTCTGTACAGCTCAGACACATTGTGAACCAGATCAATAATAGAAATAGGATTCTATCAGGGTTTGTTTGCATGACTCAGGGAGCCATCTCATATCCAGCATCATGTTGCTGACTGCATTGTTTGCTGACTGCAGACTGGGGATCTGACTGTTAGTTTAGTTTGGCCATAGTCCTTCTGACTGCTGAATGGCATATGTAGTTAACTGATCAGTTACAGATGCATAAAAAAAGGGTATTACACAAAGACTTTGTGCATGATTTGCAATGACACCATTTATTTATATATTTATTTCCTGTTTTGCAGATGCACTGGATTTAAAGATCACAATGATCAAGTTCCTTCTGATGGTTAACAAGCAGGGCCAGACCCGCCTGTCTAAGTATTATGAGCAGGTGGACATTGAGAAGAGGCCTTCTCTGGAGACTGATGTTGTCAAGAGATGCCTGTCACGCAAAAAAGAAGAGGTCTCTCTCAATCACATTATTAGAAGAAAACAAATAGTTTGGTTTACTTTCAGGGGTATAACACAACAGTGAGAAGACAATGCATAACTGGGGGGTTAGACAAGACAATACAGGACAGAATGAAATCTAGTATAAATAATCTAGACCTAACCTAGTCTGTTTAGCTATAATTCCAGTCCTTGCCACTCATTGTCATGCTAAACATTTTTGTTTGTATTTATGGTATTCTTCATGCTGAGTTAGTGTGCCACTGAGCTCTTCTTGGAATTCACATCCAACTAACTATTGTATTCTATCTAGTGCTCTTTTGTGGAATACAAGGACTTCAGACTAGTGTATCGACAGTATGCTGCTCTCTTCATAGTTGTTGGTATCAGTGACACGGAGGTGAGTTCATCATTTCACTGTTAAAAGTGTACAAGTATTAGTGTTAACCGATTAAGGTTAAGATTGTTTCATTGTGATTATACATGATTCATGGTGTGGGATGTGCTTCTTTCCCACAGAATGAGCTGTCAATCTATGAGCTGGTACACAACTTTGTTGAGGTTCTTGACAAGTACTTTAGTCGTGTGGTGAGTTCAGTCTTTTTATTCTCTACTTTAGCACATTCTTGTTGTATGCTAGATTTACTTCACGTTAACTATCCAACCACCTATGCATAGCATTTTAAAGGTCAGTATTTTCTGGGACAAAAACACATTACTCTAAACTGATTGTTCCTCGTTAGAAAAGTAAATGTTTTTTTCTCTCCTCACAGAGTGAATTGGATGTATCCTTTTACAAATTATTATAACTTGTTTTAATCGGTTTGAGGAAACAAGTCATTGAAACAGAAGCAGGGGCTGTCTGCCTGTCCACCTTCACATTAGGTGCTTTTCATGTGGCTTGCCAACTGTGGCATTCCAGCCCTGGCATTTAGTATGGCATTGCACAGACTGATGAAGACTACTGTCATTGTCTGAGTCTGGGCTCAGTGGGATTTCAGACTAGCTGGGGTCAGACCAGTCATAAGAATTGGAATGCAACTACAGTCAGTGGTGTTAACGGTTCACTGTTAAGTTGTCAAAGTTGTTCAACCTGACCAGTGACATGTTACTGGTGTAGCCAGAGATAACAAGAACATTATTCTTACTACTGGAGAGGGCTCATTGAGGGGGGGAAACAATACCCTCCTTTACACTGTGATGGGGAATACATGATTATTCAATATTGACTTATAGATTTAATGACCTTAACTCCAGCTCAGATCATGTTCAACCTGGATAAAGTGCACATCATCATTGATGAGATTATCCAGAATGGACACATAGTGGAGACCAACAAGAACCGCATCCTGGCACCTCTACTTGCTCTGGACAAGATGGCTGAGGCACATTGAGCAGTTGTTTGAACCATAGACGTAGACCTCGCATCATTGTATCTGTCCAATTATGGGGTCTTTAAGAGCATGGGCAGCGCCATTAAGGCCATCTCCATTATGAAGTACTCAATTTTCTTCTATGAGTTGGGAAACTGAAAGGGTGAACGCTGCCACCTAGAGTGTGTTGTTTTACAGTAATAAAGCAGAGGTTGGCGATTTACTGACACCTGCGGTTATGGAATGTCTCCTCACAAGTATAATGATCTGATTCCTCCTGGAAAACCTGAATAGAATTATATGATCCTTGAAGGAAAACCACCCAAAAATGATATTTTGGGATTTGTTTCATTAGTCCATTGCTGACATAGTCCCGAAATGTTTTGCTTGTCAGCAATCACATTTTTAAGATTTGTAACTTTCAAACCATCCCTGTATGATGCATTTTGCACCATACAGGGATGATTTCTGTATTTTAATGCCACATTCAAAACAACTGGGAACTCTGAAAAATAGGTCAAACCATGTCAGAACTCTAGAAAGAGGCCAGAGATTCTGAGTTGGATGACCGTTCAAATAGATTTTTGTTTTGAAATCCGCACTGAAATCCAAAAATTCCTGAAAACATTTTTAATGTAGTCAACTGGGTGAGACGTTCAACTTCTTTGGATGATCCCTCCTGGTGATCTTATTGAAATCATGTCCAACCAGGACGTTAAGAGGGATCAGCCAAATGTGAAGAAAATGTACTACTTCACAATGGAGCCACCCATCAGTTCAATTGGCAGTCAGAACTTTATACAAATAAAAAGATGAGTCCTCCATGAGCTGCCCATGCTAAAACAGGCTTTTGGACACCAGAGACCTCCATCTAGCTCTATGGTTTGAACAAACTAAGACCACAGTGGCAAGAAAAGTATGTGAACTCTTTGGAATTACCTGGATTTCTGCATAAATTGGTCATAAAATGTGATCTGATCGAAGTCACAACAAGACACAGCGTACTTAAACTAATAACAAACAATTATACACACCATTTTAAACATTCAGCATAGGGTGGAAAAAGAACACTAACCCTTGGATTTAATAACCGGTTGACCCTCCTTTGGCAGCAATAAACTCAAACATTTGAGGTTGCAGATCAGACCTGCACAACGGTCAGGACGCATTTTAGACCATCTTTACAAAACTGTTTCAGTTCAGCAATATACAAATCAAATCAAATCAAATTTTATTTGTCACATACACATGGTTAGCAGATGTTAATGCGAGTGTAGCGAAATGCTTGTGCTTCTAGTTCCGACAATGCAGTGATAACCAACAAGTAATCTAACTAACAATTCCAAAAAAAACTACTGTATTATACACAGTGTAAGGGGATAAGGAACATGTACATAAGGATATATGAATGAGTGATGGTACAGAGCAGCATACAGTAGATGGTATCGAGTACAGTATATACATATGAGATGAGTGTGTAGACAAAGTAAACAAAGTGGCATAGTTAAAGTGGCTAGTGATACATGTGTTACATAAGGATGCAGTCGATGTTGTAGAGTACAGTATATACATATGCATATGAGATGAATAATGTAGGGTAAGTAACATTATATAAGGTAGCATTGTTTAAAGTGGCTAGTGATATATATATATATATATATTTACATCATTTCCATCAATTCCCATTATTAAAATGGCTGGAGTTGGGTCAGTGTCAATGACAGTGTGTTGGCAGCAGCCACTCAATGTTAGTGGTGGCTATTTAACAGTCTGATGGCCTTGAGATAGAAGCTGTTTTTCAGTCTCTCGGTCCCAGCTTTGATGCACCTGTACTGACCTCGCCTTCTGGATGATAGCGGGGTGAACAGGCAGTGGTTCGGGTGGTTGATGTCCTTGATGATCTTTATGGCCTTCCTGTAACAACGGGTGGTGTAGGTGTCCTGGAGGGCAGGTAGTTTGCCCCGGTGATGCGTTGTGCAGTCCTCACTACCCTCTGGAGAGCCTTACGGTTGAGGGCAGAGCAGTTGCCGTACCAGGCGGTGATACAGCCCGCCAGGATGCTCTCGATTGTGCATCTGTAGAAGTTTGTGAGTGCTTTTGGTGACAAGCCAAATTTTTCAGCCTCCTGAGGTTGAATAGGCGCTGCTGCGCCTTCTTCACGACGCTGTCAGTGTGAGTGGACCAATTCAGTTTGTCTGTGATGTGTATGCCGAGGAACTTAAAACTAGCTACCCTCTCCACTACTGTTCCATCGATGTGGATAGGGGGTGTTCCCTCTGCTGTTTCCTGAAGTCCACAATCATCTCCTTAGTTTTGTTGACGTTGAGTGTGAGGTTATTTTCCTGACACCACACTCCAAGGGCCCTCACCTCCTCCCTGTAGGCCGTCTCGTCGTTGTTGGTAATCAAGCCTACCACTGTTGTGTCGTCCGCAAACTTGATGATTGAGTTGGAGGCGTGCGTGGCCACGCAGTCGTGGGTGAACAGGGAGTACAGGAGAGGGCTCAGAACGCACCCTTGTGGGGCCCCCCGTGTTGAGGATCAGCGGGGAGGAGATGTTGTTGCCTACCCTCACCACCTGGGGGCGGCCCGTCAGGAAGTCCAGTACCCAGTTGCACAGGGCGGGGTCGAGACCCAGGGTCTCGAGCTTGATGACGAGCTTGGAGGGTACTATGGTGTTGAATGCCGAGCTGTAGTCGATGAACAGCATTCTCACATAGGTATTCCTCTTGTCCAGGTGGGTTAGGGCAGTGTGCAGTGTGGTTGAGATTGCATCGTCTGTGGACCTATTTGGGCGGTAAGCAAATTGGAGTGGGTCTAGGGTGTCAGGTAGGGTGGAGGTGATATGGTCCTTGACTAGTCTCTCAAAGCACTTCATGATGACGGAAGTGAGTGCTACGGGGCGGTAGTCGTTTAGCTCAGTTACCTTAGCTTTCTTGGGAACAGGAACAATGGTGGCCCTCTTGAAGCATGTGGGAACAGCAGACTGGTATAGGGATTGATTGAATATGTCCGTAAACACACCGGCCAGCTGGTCTGCGCATGCTCGGAGGGCGCGGCTGGGGATGCCGTCTGGGCCTGCAGCCTTGCGAGGGTTAACACGTTTAAATGTCTTACTCACCTCGGCTGCAGTGAAGGAGAGACTGCATGTTTCCGTTGCAGGCCGTGTCAGTGGCACTGTATTGTCCTCAAAGCGGGCAAAAAAGTTATTTAGTCTGCCTGGGAGCAAGACATCCTGGTCCGTGACTGGGCTGGATTTCATCTTGTAGTCCGTGATTGACTGTAGACCCTGCCACATGCCTCTTGTGTCTGAGCCATTGAATTGAGATTCCACTTTGTCTCTGTACTGACGCTTAGCTTGTTTGATAGCCTTACGGAGGGAATAGCTGCACTGTTTGTATTCAGTCATGTTGCCATACACCTTGCCCTGATTAAAAGCAGTGGTTCGCGCTTTCAGTTTCACGCGAATGCTGCCATCAATCCACGGTTTCTGGTTAGGGAATGTTTTTATCGTTGCTATGGGAACGACATCTTCGACGCACGTTCTAATGAACTCGCACACCGAATCAGCGTATTCGTCAATATTCCCATCTGACGCAATACGAAACATGTCCCAGTCCACGTGATGGAAGCAGTCTTGGAGTGTAGAGTCAGCTTGTTCTGACCAGCGTTGGACAGACCTCAGCGTGGGCGCCTCTTGTTTTAATTTCTGTCTGTAGGCAGGGATCAGCAAAATGGAGTCGTGGTCAGCTTTTCCGAAAGGGGGGGCGGGGCAGGGCCTTATATGCGTCGCGGAAGTTAGAGTAACAATGATCCAAGGTTTTACCACCCCTGGTTGCGCAATCGATATGCTGATAAAATTTAGGGAGTCTTGTTTTCAGATTGGCTTTGTTAAAATCCCCAGCTACAATGAATGCAGCCTCCGGATAAATGTTTTCCAGTTTGCAAAGAGTTAAATAAAGTTCGTTCAGAGCCATCGATGTGTCTGCTTGGGGGGGGGATATATACGGCTGTGATTATAATCGAAGAGAATTCTCTTGGAAGATAATGCGGTCTACATTTGATTGTGAGGAATTCTAAATCAGGTGAACAGAAGGATTTGAGTTCCTGTATGTTTTCTTCATCACACAGCAATGTCTGCTGTGAACCACTCGAGGTCATGCCACAGCATTTAAATAATCGGGTTGCGGTCTGGACTCTAACTGGGCCACTCCAGAAGGCGTATTTTCTTTTGTTGAAGCAATTCTGTTGATATACTTTTGTGTTTTGGGTCGTTGTCCTGTTGAGCGTCAATTGGCAGAAGGATAATGCAGGAGAATGTTAGGCTAAACTTTGGAATTCATTTTTATGACTAATTTATGCAGAAATCCAGGTAATTCCAAAGGGTTCACATACTTCCTTGCCACTGTTACCCTTTGGGGAAGAAAATGGACACATTGCCATCCAAATTATTTATGGACTTCATACTTGAGTTTATCAATAATCCATTGTATAGAATAGGTATTTTTTTATACAGCAGCTATAGTAATAGACTGAACTGAGGTATTACGTACATCTTCCCTTGGAGCTTTAAAGTGCATGGAATATTATTCAGTTCTTAATGTAAATAAACAAGACTTCATACTTTGCAAACATTTTAATGATTATTTTTGGAGCATACACATTTGAAAATATCTGTTTACTTCAAACTGCAACTTGAGTTAAATAAATGTTTATAATATACAAAGAAAATACAAGGGAAAGCATAGCTTGCTTTTTTTTCCTTTTCAAATGTGCCTTGCACACAGAACCAGTGTTGTCGTCTCTAGCTTTATCAAATTACACAAAATGCACTCAGGGACTTTGATCCTTATAGCAGGGCAATAAACATCAAAATACACACAGTAACGAAAGCAAAAGGAAAAATAATAAGCATGTGCATCATGATTGTATGATGTTAGATGAAGTAAAAGGTAATCCTAATATTCAAACATCGCAGGCACTAGTAAAACAACCTGGTAAGGAAATGCCCAAACACTCTACAGTTAGCTCTACAGAAGCAGCTGCCCTTCTCCCCCTCACATCACACAGGGAAAGGAAGGAGGTTGCCAGCCGGGGTGGTGGAGAGAAGCTGGTGGTAGTCTGAAAACCCAAAAATCTACAGAGAACTTGTACACAGATGCTCACAGCCAAAGTATGAGAGAGAGAGAGAGAGAGAGATAGTAAACACTAGAACATGAGGAAACTGTCTGCCCCGTCTTCCAGTTGCTCAAGCCCTTAAAGCAGCAGAGTGCCCTGGGGGAGGGAGAGGGCTGTGACAAGTAAGCAGGTGGGTCGGAGGAGTGGAGGTGGGTCGGAGGAGAGGGGAGGTGGGCCCTGGTTTTATCTGTATCAGCAGCTATTGAGTTAACAATGGACTGTTTTCCTAAAGTTTTTCAGGGGGAAAGGACAGGACGGGGGAGATGTAAGGTTGTGTGGGGTTGGGAGGAGAGATCTCAGAGAGCACAGCTTTCTTTTTCTGCAACAAAACACAACAGGCTTCACCAGCGTGGGTGGGGGGTTGGTCAGTCATAATGGGGCAGACGGAGCATGCTCAGTTGAGGTGGAAGCCCTTCTCCATGGTAGCTGCTAGGAGGCGCTCTCTCATGATGTCTTCAGAGGAATACTCTGGCAGCTTCAGGTAATGCACACAAGTGTTAACAGATGGATAGCTGGAGTCTGTCGCGTCAACCTAGGGGGAACAAATAGGTTAACTGTGTTGCAGTCACAGCCCTGCTCTATATTCCCAGAGGTCTGGAGTGGCAGATACAAGTGGTGGAGGTAGTGTCATTACAATACTATGATTTAAAGCTGAACAGAATACATTTAATTTCAAACATTTCACAAATTTCTACTGGCAGCATTTCTGAAACATGTCCATATCAACCTCATTCGGATGGCTTACTGTAATGCAAGGTTAATAAAGTTCCCTAAACTCATCAGTGATTGGCCTCATGGAGAGCCTTACCTTCCGAACGATGGTGAGGCGTGGGTGCAAGTTTGCCAGACCACCAGGGGGCAGAGTGGAGCATCCTGTGGTGAACTGGAGGAAGGCTTTCCTCTCGTCAGATGACATGCCACACAGCACCCGCACAAAACGCAGGAACCCAGGACTGTGGAGAGGACGAGAACAGATACAACAGTTAAAAAGATCTCTCCAGCAAAATATGAAAACAACAAGCTGTTAGTTGATGTACTGGTGCAGCAGTACAAGTTCTCATGTTCCTCTAGGAACTAAGTGACTTCACCATTTCAGTTCTTGTCATTTGAACCCCTTTTAAATCACAACCAACAGTCATTACAAGGAGATCTAAAACTTTTTTCAAGCTGGCCAGAGTAAATGATCTAGTCTAGAAGCTGTAGATACGAGGGCCATCATACCTGTCCCGAGTGTAGCCCAGCTTAGGCTCTGTGTAGTTCATGACGTCCTCAGATGTCCAGGAAGGAGACTGGTTTCCACAGAGGATCATCTGCACCTCCTTGTGACTGAAGGAGCTCAGCTTCTCCATGGGGAACACTCGGTTAAAACCCTCTGAGAAAAGTAAAGTTCATTTCATTCAAAATGTAGTGTGCAAACATATTTTTCTACGTGATTACTAACACTAATCCGTGTGTTGTTTCAATAGGCATACCTCTGAAAGCCTCCATTTGTTTCTGGATGCCAGTGTGCATAGAGAAGTCAAACATGAGCTCCACATACTCCTCAGCATTCTCCATGGTCACCATCTGCAAGGATTAACAGAGCGGGGCAGAGGACAGATTTAGACACCACTCATCTAACCAGTAAAACTCACGGCACGGCCAATAGCGGTGCAGTTCTCTACCTACCTCATCATTTCCATTGGGCTTCAGGTCCACTGCTGAGAACCCATGCACTTTGGATGAGGGGCAGAACTGGAAATTCAATCTGGGAGAAAAGGGACTCAAAATTAGCCATGTTGAATGACAATGATATACCGGTCAAGGATCAAATAATGAATCAGCATAATTGGAAACTGAAAAGGTGAGCAAATTTAAACAATGTACCACAAGTGATTATACGTCGCCTACAAAACAAAGTAATTAGCAAAAATGCCATTCCAATTCAGGAAATGATCCACTGAATTTATAAAAACGCTCTCAGTAATGAGTGGTGGTGGGTGCTGTGCTCACCCCAGGTCCTCTACACTAAGTGGTGGTCCAGAGCCCATGGGGTTCTTCAGCATGAGGTCCTGCAGCCTAGTGTTCTTCTCATCCTCAGACAGACTCTTGTTCGCCAGGATCAGCCTCCTCTTCACCGCCAGCTCCTTCATCTCCTTCAGGAACTTGGCCCGGTGGGGGTTGACCAGTTCAAAGTCCTCCCAGGTCAGGATGCCGTGGTACCAGGCCGGGGGCTTGGGTTTAGGAGGGTCCAGGATGAACTCTGACTTTGAGTCCTCGTCAAAGCTGCCGATGGAATAGGTGTCCTGGCTCTCCTCGGTGGACGCCTCCGACTGGATCTCTGAGAAGTGGCGGTGCTGCTCGGTGGGATCAAGGAGGAGAGGACCCCCGCGGGACGCATAGAGCAGCTTGGACATGTTGCTCTTAATGTCACCCATACAGAGCAACTTGAAGAAGGGTCGTGAAATGGGCAGGTCCACCAGGCGGTTGTCCTGGATGCACTTGGCCAGGAAGACACCGAGGAAGAAGAAGAGTTTGCTGAGGCGTTCCAGCTCGTCACTGTCCTGGGGGAATGGGGCTGGGAACAGGCCACAGGAGCGCTGGACGTAGTAGCCTGGAGGTTTCAGACCCCCACCCAGATCCACCTGATAGTACAACACAGTTAATCCCCAAAAATATTCAAGTGACACTGACATGGTTCATAACATCTAAATATACAGTATGTTGTTTTTAAGGAAAATGAGAACATGTAATTGCATGGATAATATTACTGTTTAGGTCTACGTTTTCATGTGACCGTAAAGCGGCACTTGCCTGGCGAGACTCATCGTCTGGGAAATCGTCATCACAGAGCCAGATACCCAGGGAAGTCCTCTGGAACTCAGCTGCCACCAGAGCATAGAACTCCAGGGTGGGACCGAGGCCTGTGCCCTCCTCCCCCTGGAACTCAACCTGGGAAGAGAGACATATTGGTCAGTCACTACAAACTTCCATAGCCATGCCATTTAAATCGGGGAAGACATCACCAAGCTGTAAAAAAACAACATGTACAGTAAGCTTACAAAATTGTTGAGTATGAATGAGGACTTATTTCACACCACATAGCATTATGTGGACCACTTATTCATGACAACCAATAATCCCTTCACACAGATCCTCCATTGAGCGTGCTTTATAGGCCAGGAGTAAAATGTATGTGCTTAAATATGGTGTAATCTGGCGTGGTGTTTTACCTCCAGAACAGATTTCCTGTCGGCGTGGATCTGCATGACACTCTCAGCCCACTCCATCATCTGGTCTCCGCGGGGGACCTTGATCCTCTCGTGTTTGAGCCGGCCCACCCTGAACTCCCCAGGGTCGTCTCTCCGCACCGTGGTGGAGGGCCGTGAGCGCTCCATGGTGGCCTCCCGCCGGTTCTGCAGCCACACTATTGCCCTTGAGGACACACAGGCACATACAGGGTCAGTATAGAATAAGGTGAATGAAATGGACAGCACTCAAATAATTAAATTAGGCCCTGTAATATGTCAGGGAACATAATGTTCGTTATTCAATGCAGTACAAGACCATGCACCATCTTCAAGAGAATACAGAGCGCGATAGACACACATTTTTGTTACATGTCAAGTAGCACTAACCTGGAGGCTCCAAACGCAGTGCAGGTGAAGTACAGCTGCCGGGTCTCGAAGGGGATGAGGAAAGGACACTTGCTGGTAAGCTGCTCACACCACTCTGGGAGGGCCCCACTGGCCAGGGCCAGAGGCTCCTCTATCTGCTGGAGAATCTTTGTTGTGACCTTCTTGCTGGTGAATTCCTCAGGCGATGCATTGAATTGGAGGTCATCCACATCTAGTCATAACATAGTAGATTAACAACATGTGTCATTAAGAACACAAACAGGGGGGGGGGGCATAACTTCCTAGTAGTGCGTGTTCCGAGATGTGTATCCGTACCTTCCTGGAAAGTGCGTGCGTGGGCGTGGGGGTCTCCCCCGATGATGAATAGGATGCGGAGTAGCTGGAGCACGTCCTCCACTCCACAGGCGCTCTGACTGGAGCCAGCCTTGGCCTGGGCCTGCTCCCTGGCCACACTCAGAATGTCACAGGTCTGCATGACACCCAGAGACCCAGGGCTCAGGCCCCCTGACCTACATCCATGCTCACAGAAGTCCTGCAAGCAATCATATGGGCCGTGGTTTAAAACCAGATGTTTCCTTCAGCTCCCTGACTATACTAACTCACTGATTAACAATGAAGACGGTAGCATAAAACTGGACAAGGCTATTTTACTGTACAATTACTGCATTCTCGTATGACAAAATAATGAAACTGAACAGATTCACAACACTGACGTCTATGGAAATCATGGTAATGCATTATTTACAGAACAGCCACAAGCCATTTAGCTAAAGAAAACAGCGACAACTGTCTAACACAAGTGACAGTCAAGCAAGAATGAAAAGGATATCAAAAGAGAAGATAGACAGATATTTAAGCAACATCTTGATGTCGTTCTATACCTTGTATGCAGCTATGAGCTGAGAACAATTTCTGTTTTTCCTAATACTTTTATTAGTGCCGGTTAATTTCCAGTGGCGCAGGAAAGAGGAGTCTGCATTCTTCTGCATGTAGGTTATCAAGTCATTCTTTGGTAATTCATCAGTGCCAAGGTATTGCTCCACATGCTCTACAGACCAGCAACCCTACAACAGGAAGAACCAAATGTTGGTCTTTCCTGATTGTAAAGTCTCAAGGCAAATAGACATGCATTACAGTAGATTGGTTTAACCACTAACGAGGCCGGTGCAGTTACTCTAGTTACATTATGACTAATAGGGTTTTCAGTCACAGTCTCCTTGCGTCTTTAAAAAGGTTAGTGAGGTATGGCTGTCTAGCTGTCCAGGAAGAACATTTAGCTACACATTTGAGAACAGCCACAGAAATTCACAGCCAAGATTTTAAAAATGGGCAGTTTAGAAGGACTGAGGGGATGTGAAACCTGTCAATTACCATCTTTCTACTTTCCTTCTCTTTGTCCGAATCCTTCATTTCCCTGTACATTATCCTGCAACACAGAAAGTCAAAACATCATGATCAAAAGGCTATTTTTAGATTAGGTTTCACCACAGAATCACGAGGAAAAGGTAAAACAACAACCATTCAGACTTACGTATATGTGGGTTCCCAGATCCGGCGCAGTTTATCAGACTTGACGCTCCCGCTGCAGGAGAGCTGCAGGAGCTTCTGGACATAGTAAAAGATAGTACCCTTGTAGTTGGAGAGAGGTAGTTCAACTTCTCGGGTGGTTCCAAGCCCTGCCACTTTGAGGATGAGGGCAAGGTGGGGGGAGGGGGGACACTCAACCTCCTCCTGGACTTCAGAGCGAGGTGTACCTGTAAGGACAAGGAAAGACATGAAGAAAAAGCTCACCACTGTGCTCTAGAGTTCAACTGAAGGATGTGTGAAAGACTTGCCATTTGTCTAGTAATCATGTACAAAACCAAGTCTATCCACAGTCATACATATTGAACTGAATACTGTTGGTGTCGTGTGTTTACCTGGGGGAGGGATCTCCAGGTCGGTGGTCTGCTGGACGTTGGTCCGGCCTGGTCTGGGGTCGAACGCCGGGACTAAAGCAGAGAACTGGCGTTTGAGGACAAAGTCATCGTCCCAGGTTCTACGCCGACCCCCTTTGGTTTCATACTCTTCCTCTTCCTGTTAAAACAGGACATGAACAACCACCATCAGCTCTTTGGGAGTGGTAGACAAGGTACTACACCCAACACAAACATGCAACACCAATATTAGACATCTACAGGACAAAGAAAGATTTATTTTAAAAAACAAAACACTTAACAAAAATTGCATACATTAACAAATCTCACTTCACAATCCACAGAATTTACAGACAAACTTAAGGGAGGTTCAGGCAACTATTTTTTTAAAAGGAGTACAAGCATGCAAATCGACAAGTACACTATATGAAGAGAAACTGCAACAAATTTTACCCTATTAAAATGAATGTGGAAACCAAGGTTTACCCTGGACCGTACCAGAACTTCCTCATACTCTTGGTCTTCCTGATTGTCATCCTCGTTCTCATCATCATCATCATCTGGCTCAGGCAGATCCTCTTCATCATCTAACTCGGCCAATAGTGTGTTAGCGCGACAACTGTCCAGGAAGTCTGCAGGGAGAGGACTCAAGTGTGAGGTCTCACTAGAAACAACTCGGATCATCATGCACTTCCCCGAGAAAGTGCTAGCCAAATGTATGAGGAGTCAAGATGTGTCAAATGTTAACATGGATGTTAGGCAGTAGAAACACGTTAAATGTTGAAGAAGCTGAGGAGTAGTTTAGGAGGAGAAGAGAGATGTATAATATGTATATAACATAGGAATAATAATAGTAAGAGTCTAGTATAGCCTACCATAGAGGGAAAACTCAGCTTCCTGACCAGTGTCGCTCTCACTAGACGTAGAGGTCAGGCTGGTGGTCAGAGTGTTACTGAGCAACTGGCCAACCGACAAACCTGTGGTTGCCGTGGCTACATTATTGCTGCTGGTTACTATGGATGTGGACATTGTAACAGTTGAGGTGGTGCCAGTGGTTGTGAGGTTAGGAAAGCTCTGTGCACCCATGAGAGGAGAAGCTGCAAACAAACAAAAACCAAAAATGCGATTAGTTCCCAAACAGAAAAAGAAGCAGGTATTATTTTTGACTGGTTCCAGTTCAAACAATGCTGGTTGTTCTTCTACCACTACACATGCTGGTTGTTCTTCTACCACTACACATGCTTGTCACATTCAAGCCTCAGTCAGCATCTTCTGACCACTGGAAGTCATGTTGAGTAAATAAAATGTCAACATTATAAAATGATCCACTGCTCACTATATTTCTATAGCTCTATTTAAGGATGACAAAAAAATGGAAATGAAATACATTTTAGTAATGCACTGTCAGCAAAGTAAAAAATATTTTAAAAACGTTAGATTCTCCTTGGTTTAACAAAATAGCTTAATATTAGAGCAAACAAAAACACATCAGCACAAAAGCAACAACACCACTCTTATGTGAAGCCAGTAGTTATTCTCGTCTAGATGAGTGACTGTTTTGATCCTTCCCTTTGTGTGGTGATCAGATTAGCAATCAAATTATCAATATTGAGCACAACGTAAAACATTTAGCATATTTTTGCGACGTGTGCATTCACAGTACTTGTTCAAACATTACGTGTCCTTGCAATGTAAAATTGACAACTACTCCAGGTTGTAAACATTTTATAATTTATTATTGTACTAGCTGAAGCTAAACTCCAATTTTATGTAAAAGTGTGACCAAATCTCAAACCGAAGTTAGAAGGCTCCTTCTACAAGTCATGCCAATCATAGCCAGCTGGACAGTGGTCCCTTTATGTGCACTGAAGGCTGAGGAGAACTGAAGGCTGAGGGCTGTGTATCCCATGCATTCCTGGCCTGCAGACAGTAGAGGCTGAATACTCACTTGCAGTGCTCATGACATTTCGTCCCAGTGTGTTGGTGTTGTTGTCGCTGCTGCTGCGACTCAGGTTCATGTTGTTGGTAGCATTGGTGCGGGACATGTTGGGAGCCCTCCTCACAAACGATTCCATGAGGCTGGCCTCCCGTGACGACAGGTTGGGCACGCTGGCGCTGGAGCTCATGGGAGCGCTGGCCGCCAGCAGAGAGCTAACGGACAGACGGGCGCTGGCCGCAGAACATAGGGGCCTCTGGGAAGCCGTCTCCTTACTGGAGGACTCGGACACCGAGCTGACGTCAGGCGAGCTGACGCTGACTAGTGCCATGGAGATGGACGTGGCATCTACAGCCTCTTGCCTGTCTGCGCCCGCTTTCCGCTCGCCACCCTCAGCAGTTAACGTGCTGGACACGCATCCAGCCTCGGATGACAGTACCACAATGGGCTCTTGGCCTTCTGCCCCGATGGTGCCACCACTGACCCCTAGGACCCCCCCCAGCAAGCTCTCGGCCCGGCGCTCTACCTTGGTGGAGCTGAGACTGATATCGCTGCTGCTGGCCACGCTACACACCGAGCTGCTACTGCCCTTCCGGCTTGAAGAGCTGGCCCCTGCAGCCGAGGAGGAGCCGCCCTTGTCCGGACAGTTATTTTTCACCAGGCTGCTCCAGGACTGCGCTGTGCCTGAAACAGTGGATGAGACAGGTTTGGGTGATGGCGCAGACTCAGGGTCGTACCCTGGCGCAAGCTTGAGGTCAAATTTTCCTTCAGCACCCATACGGTAAGAGTTTGAGCCACCAGCATCCCAGGTGACATCAATCCAGCCTGGAAAGGGATATGAATGTTGTGAGACCCAGCAGAGAGCAGACAGCAAGTCAAGACAGCAGCACGGCTTGACACTGGACCAGATACCTTTGTTTATGACAAATGACAGGTGGGCTGTATACAACTTCAGACTAATTCAACAGCATGCCATTCTATGCAGCTATGCTGAAGCTGATAGTATGTTTAGCATATTGCTGAATAGTTAAATCAATGGCAAGTCTAATTGAGATATTGGTTGTCTTAACAATACTGTATGGTCTAGTACTCTGGTCCAGGTGAAGCAATCAGATAGAAATCATGAGTTACAGAAAATGACAAGCAAAGTAGAATTTTGCAAATGCGAAGCTAAAAGCCACCTGAGAAAAAGGAACTGAAGAATATTTTTGTCAATCTAAATATAATATAGTTGCAATGGAGTGAGTCTATTCAGTGCCTGCAAATTGTGACATCAACATGCACTTAGTTGATTGATGGAGACAATTAGTCAAAAAGTATTTAAACACATGGCTACCCAGAGATCTAACAGATAGCTTCAAGTACGAAATGGTTACCTGGTACGTTGGGGAAGGGTTGCACTTCAAATTAGCAAACTAATAACAAAAGGGTATAATGGTAGTGACAGTTTTGCAAGTTTAGTGAAATACGTAAAATGATCATGAGTGGTTTTAAAAGATGTTCGGCATACAGAGAGATAGGTAACATGTGATGCTTTTCAGGCCCTTGTATTTAATAATGTGGCCCGGAAAAGCAAGAGCCCAATATAATGCAGTCTAGTCACACAGCAGAGCAGTAGCACTGACTTAGATCAACCACTAGACTGCTCTGTAGTTAAAGTGCTCGTGAAGGTTATTATTTATTCTTCATTAACAAAGAATGGCCTTGTTTCCCGATTGGATTGGAGAAGAGTAAGTAATAGGCCTGTAGCGGGAGGTCAGAAGCAGAAGAGAAAGTAGGAAAGTAACAGCCTTTAGTGGGAAAGCCAAGAAAAGAAAACACTGTCCCGTTAAGAACTGTGTAGTAGCACCGGCCACCGACCACCTGTACAATGTCTTGTAAAGACCTTGTTTCTGAAGTTACTGATCAAGGTTAAGGCACAGATGTTATGTAAGCGCAAACATTATATTAGGACATAATGAACAACTGTTGGTTGATTTCTTTCAGACCAACTAGACCCTCAGTATTTAACATACAAAAGTGAGACGAGAGAGTTAGTAAAAAAGGAGATTTGGGTTAAAGGGCAATTCCGCCACTTTCAACCTCCTATTCATTATTTCCAGCACCATACCAGTGTCTACATATGTGAAAATGTCACGTTTCGATGCTCTGTAGTTAAAAAGGTCCTAAAAAAATGCTTCTGTGACAAAGGGTAAGAATAAAGTTTTTTTTTAAAGACAGTGCATTTCAAAACCTGCAATGAGTTTCAGGCCAGAAGGAGGGAATGTTATTGCCCCCACGTCACCGTGAATCTCAGTGTTCGAAAATCACTTAAAATGTTTACATTTTAGTTGGGTAGAACGTTTTAAAACTATTTTTTTCCAACAAAAATGAGAAATGCACCGTTTTCACGTATGTAGACACTGGTATTGTGCTAGAGATAACGAAAACGAGGTTGAAAAGTGGTGGATTGCCCTCTAAGATGTACTAAAAGGCTCCTCAAAGCATGTAAATGCACTTGATGTTCACAATTTGTACAACAAAAACATGGTCTACCATATTTGTATCAATGACTCCATTGTTACTAGGTTTTGCACATCCTATGTTCAATAGCCATAGTTACACAGCCCGATTCCTCATGTGATGATGGGTGACATATGGGTTTATTCTGGGATAAAGCCCTGCATTATGTCCTGCTTTAGCGGTTTAAAACATGCATCATCATGTCAGTCGACTAAGTCCCTTAAGAATATTTCTTAAACCCTTTTGTCATAGAAAAACAAAAGCTTTCTATGCAAGCTGTGTGTGTGGGGGTTCAGTTCCACACACAGGGACATTATATTAGATGGTGTGGGCTTAGGTTGTAGTAGAGTCTTACCGTTATGGGCCTCCCCCGTCACCGTACCCTCTCCTGCTGGGTTGCCATCCTGGTCTCTCCACTTCCAGTCGATGCCCCGCACCACGCGCGCCCCTGGCACTATGTACTTCATCACCTGGGAGCGGAACAGACGCCTCTGCCTGCGGAGATTGGCCTCTGCCTCCTTCACTGCTTTACCTGTGGAAGGGAGAAGGAGACGGGTCAGATTGCTTGGAGTCATTCAAATCAAATTAATCATTATTCATAAACATACTACACTGAACAAAAATATAAAAACGCAACAAGTGTTGGTCCCATGTTCCATGAGCGGAAATAAAATATCCCACAAATGTTTCTCACGTACAAAAAGCTTATTTCTCTTTATCCAAATTTTATTTTTACAGCCTGAATTTTAAAATGGAGATGTTGTCACTGGCCTACACACTATACTTTGTGTCAAAATGGAATTATGATCTTCAAACTTTTTACAAATGAATAAAAAAGCTGAAATGTCAAAAAGTATTCAACCCCCTTTTTTATGGCAAGCCTAAATAAGTTCACTAGTAAAAATGTGTTTAACAAATCACATAAGTGATTTTTGAACAACTACCTCATCTCTGTACCCCACACATACAGACAATTGTAAGGTCCCTCACTAGAGCAGTGAATTCAGATTCAACCACAAAGGCCACAGAGTACTACAGTGTGTGTCATAACACCCATAAAACCTAGCAGTCAAACGGGGAAATGGTTCCAATCGTTTTCCCACCATTCATTTTTCCCATGGGAGGATTTTAGAAACACTAAAACAAGGGCCGTTTCATGTAGACCTACCGTGGCTTTTGATAAATGTGTAGGCGCACAATTGGCCCAGCGTCGTCCGGGTTTGGCCGTCATTGTAAATAAGAATTTGTTCTTAACTGACTTGCCTCGTTAATAAAAGGTTAAATAAAAAATATATTATTTGCCTATATTTACCCCACAAAAATTATGTTGTGCAAGTTAAATTGACAATACCTGTTAGCAAAAGAGTCAGCAATAGATGTGCTGGAGCTTGCAGAGCTTTGTAGTGTGCATGATGTTTAATCTGATGCTAATTAGCCATTTACAATCTGAGTAAATCGAGCCAAATATATCGATAAAAGTCACCTTGTCCGAGAGGTTTAAATAGTTATCAAAACGTCATGCCAGGGTAAGCCTACACAAAACACAGCCCCTATTTTAAGTGTTTCTAAAATCCCCTATGGTGAAAATTTACAGTGGATAAACAATTGGAAGCCTTTCCCTGTTTGATGGGTAAAATGAAAGCAGACATTGAATATCCCTTTGAACATGGTAAAGTTATTGATTACACTTATGGTATATCAATAAACCCAGTCACTACAAAGATACAGGCATCCCTTCTAACTCAGTTGCCGGAGAGGAAGGAAACCGCTCAGGGATTTCAGGCCAATGGTGACTTTAAAAGGGTTACAGAGTGTAATGGCTGTGATACGAGAAAAGTGAGGATGGATCAACATAGTTAAAATCATTAAGTGTTTTGACTGTTCCTTGACAGCACTAGTGTGAGCATAGACCCCAAAGAGCTAGCAGAAGTAGCAAGGACAAACTACCTAGATGGAAGAAACCTTGAGGACCCAGGTGCAGACTCTTACCTAGCTGGTCCTCACACACGCCGCTGACGGTGCCGTAGATCTCCAGGCCTGACAGAGACAGGTAGTGGGTCTGCCCACTGGCATTCTTCCCCATCTGCTTGATGCGGATGTGTCTCCAGCCCTGCTTCTCCTCTTTCGAAGGGTCCAGAGGCCAGGTGGCTGTGGACCTTCGACAGGACACAAACTCACAGTCAGAATCAGACTTACAGGTTTAGGGTCTTGAGTTTTTCCTGATGAGAGAGTCTTCTGCCCTATGGGCCATTCTGTCTGGGACAAGGCTTATTTACCCTGGCTCGTTGAGGCTGCAGTCATCCACGTGGGTGTACAGACTCATCCAGATCTGGCCGTCTTTGGACACCTGGAACACCCAGTTCCTGAGGGCAGAGCGGCCGTAGCCACGGGCATGGCGCAGGGTATAGGCCGATGGGATGACCCACAGGCCCAGGTCGATGGCGAACCACGCATTCTTATCGTCGTTGGTGTGGCAGTTGAGGGCAGAGCTGTCCCGACTCAGGATGTCCTCCAGTCGGCCGTAGGGCAGGTTACGACCCTCAGAGGAGGTCACTACCACCAGGCCATAGGCCGCTGGGTTCACCCACTCATAGGCAGTCCTGGAGACACAAAGGAAACACTAGATTAATACAAGGTTGTTTTTCTTACATTGGCTCATAAGCATTAAGCTCATTATCAGGTCTTCGTACAAAAAGACAATGTGAGGAGACTTACTTTGCATTGGTGCCAATCCAGTAAACTATTCCGTTCTCGTCAAAGTCATGCTGGTGTCTGAATGTGAAGGTCTGTCCTTCTCTCAGTTTCCTGACGAAGATGAAGGAGGATCTGTCAAAGTCGTACCACTGCTTAGCCACCTGGAGGAGAGAGAGACAAGATTACGTGCATGTTTGAGATGGACTACATTGCAGTCGGAATGCACAGAATCACTGATCTTCAAATCACCTTGCATACTAAATAACTTCTATTATGTGATCAAGACTAGCAATTCTGCACCTCAACTTGCTCAAACTGATCCCCTCAAACACACAGAATGGCAGATAATGAGAGGATGAAACAGGGTTGAAGTACCATCTTGAGGAGGTACTGCTCCAGAGACTCAACGGTGGCCAGGGGCTCCATCTTCAACATGCGCCCTGTGCGGTCGATCAGCGCAGTCTCCCCGGGGGCACGCTCCAGACGGAAACGCAACCTCCTCGTCAGGATCTAACACACGCACACAAAGAATGATGAATCCATTTTACTGACCCTAAGCAATAAACAGGGAGCTGGAACAAACAAACGACTGGTCACCAACACTAGTGTGAGGTGCGGCTGGAGGAGAAGAGACTCACCTGCAGGTTATAGGTGGAGCCTGGGGTGTCATACAGATGCAGAGGTAGCCGCTCAATGGACTCCAGGACTGCTAGTAGTTTGCGGATTAAGGCAACTGCGGGTCGGCTGAATAAGTGGGACAAACCAGGAGATGAGCCACTAACACTTATTATTTTTATATTTTTTTACAAATCATTTATATTGAAGTCCAAATTATTAGATTACCTTTCATCATCTTCGTTTTCACTGAATGCAGTTTTAAATACATTTATCCTTTCCATTAATGGTTTACAATCATGTTTCATGTCAAGTTCCACACTCTGAAATAGAAAAGAAAAACAGGAATTGAGCAGGAGTTGGACTAACGACGCAAAATAGTCCGATTCGGGAAGTTTTATTGTCCCAACATTGAGGAAGTTGGATGCCCAGACAGTGTTGAGAACAAGGCTAAGGAAGGAAGAGAAATCTGCAGACCAAACAGATTCCTATATAGTGCACTACTGTTGCCCAAAGGGCCCTGGTGAAAAGTAGTGTACTAAATTGGAAAAAGGGTACCATTTAGAACACATACAAAATGCCTCAACCATCCATCGATCCCAACCTACTTACATTATTAAGGACTGTAAAAAGTGCTTGAACGAGGCCACTGCTGCACATTTCATATGGGGAGATGGTGTTTTCATCCTTGAGAACCACAATCAAGTTTTCCAGAGCCGTTTTCATCAGGTCTCGCCATGTGTTCTCTCCCTCGATACACTGCAACAGACAAAGCAGTGCATTTAACTTTCACTGTGTCATCAAACCTGTCACCTATAGCTTCAGACAGAACAACCAAGAGAACAAAAACTCCATGTCAGAGTAAGTCAAATAAAAATCTACTCAATCTTAACATTGTAGCGATTTCACTGTAAAATAGTACCGAGTGCTGTTGTGCGAGTGTTCCAAGGCAATTCCCTCACCCCCGCCTGTTGGTATGCATAACATTATCAGATTGTGATATAAATGAGGTTAGAGTTGATGTGCTTCTGTGTTAGTACCTGTCTGTTGGTATGCAGCTCCCAAGCAGACTCCAGCTGGGTGGCGATGTTTCTCAGGGTGACCACCACCCCCCTGGGCATGTTCTCCACTGCCTTGAAGTGGTCTTCATACAGGTCTCTGGCCACAGTCTTCACCTACATTCAGATTTGACATTTGAGCCATTTAGCAGACGCTCTTATCCAGAGACACTTACAGATCCAGTGCATTCAACTAAGGTAGGCAAAACAACCACATAGCAAAACACAGGAACAGACAGGGAGGAGATCTAGTCTCACTGGTAAGGAAAGACTGGAGGGTAACTACAGTATCATAGAACCTAAAATAATGATGACGGCTTAACAACTAGATGGATAATATGTCATGCGGTCTAAAGCAAAAAGACAATCTGTGTCCCTGTTAAAAGAGAAAGTTATCTTCTAAATTCAGGGAGAAGGAAGCTGGCTTTAGAGAAAAATAATAATAATAATACTGAAAAACACTGAACAGCAGACTGACGTCACTGCTAGAAAACAAAACATCCACCTTTTGTTTTGTTTTCTCCAATTTGGATTTGAGCTTCCTTCCTCTCTTTCCAGTCCAGCCGGTAACAAACTCTGACCCTGTACAATGCAAAACAAACAGAAAAGGAACTATTAGAAAGACAATCCCCATAGAATGCAAACCAGCCTAAGAACTGGTGCACTTGATGGCTTTCCCCTGGCCATCACCACCTCCCCTCATTCTAGCAGAGGATATCCTTACTATTGATTTACAATTTCCTTATTTAGAAATATGCATTTCTAAATTATTTATGAACACTTAATTACACAATGAAATACAACACGAAATCTATGACCTATATGCACGGAAGTCCAAACCAACTGACCTAGTGACGTTTCAGCGGTGAACGAATGCTTGGTGCCCCTGTTGGACTCGAACACGAAGCCGGGCAAGTCCTCCTTGAGGATGGTGGCCTGCTGCCCGTCAGAGTTGTGGATGGCGATCTCTCCCTCCTTCAGGCAGGTCAGGGACCAGTTCCCCACCGTCAGCTTGGTGGGACCCAGGGCAGACAGGATGGGCTGGCTAGCTGTCACAGGCTTCACCTGGCTACGGGCACGCTGCAGCTTCTCCAGAAACTCACTACGACTCTCTGGGTGGGAAAACAAGGATATGATGATGTCGTCATTAGCACATTAGACAAATTGGAACATGATGTTGGTTGCGAAATCTCCAGTATCATACTGTTATTCATTCATTTATAACCGCATGTACATCATGTGGAGGGAGCTCATACTGGCCTTATGTCCCAAAGGAGATGAAGAGGTGAAGAGATGAAAATAGCTAGTTGGGGGAAGTTCAAGTCATAACAGTCCAGGTCATAACAGTCCAGGTCATAACAGTCCAGGTATGTAGCTAGGTCTACCTGAGCTGTCGGAGCCTCCCTCGGGGCTGCCGCTGGAATACATGGTGGCCAGCTTGCCGTCCAGGATGAAGCGGAACCATCCGTTGGAGCCGTTGGAGAGCTCCAGGGCTGCAGCGTCGCTCCAGATGTACAGGCAGTCCCTACCCCTGATGACGGACCAGTCACGCCAGTGGTAGGGCTTCCCCTGCTGCACCTCTTTGGCTTCTTCCTGGGGCTCGTCCTCCTGGCAGGACAAAGAGAGACAAACATTTACATTTTAGTCATGAAGCGGACACTTATCCAGAGATAGACTTGAATGATACATTTATATAATAATACATTTGCAGAGTGCTTTTCATTAACATACAGACATCAGAAAGCTCCATCAGTGCATCTTTGGTCTGACTGCAATGTGGTGCTCTTATTTCACCTTCTCTGGTTTGGACTCCTCCTCGTTCTCGTCGTCTGAAGTGGGTCCGGCCAGAGTGGACACCTTGTTGATGACGCCCAGCCTGGCCAGCTGGTCCAGGAAGACGTCTCCTCCCTTGTCCACCAGGTCTCTGATGATCTGCAAGGCCAGCAGGTGACCGTCATCATCATCCTGTGGTGGAAGAGAGACACCGCGGTTAACTTAGCCTCCAGACACAAGCACTGTGGATGAAACCTGGTGCAACTAGAGAGCTTAACCGGCATCAGGTCAGTGTTGGACAGCGTTGTTAACAGTGGTGGGTCACACACACACACACACCTCCTAATCAAGCACAGTGGAACACACACACACAAAGGGATGGATGTCGTGTATCGCCTTACCTCCTGATCCAGCACGGTGGCGGTGATCTCCACTAGCACGGTGGGCAGGTTGTGACCGGTGTCAGAGTCACACACCTCCTTCAGCAGCACCTCACAGCTGTAGTGGATCATCTTCCTGATCAGAGCCAGGCTGGCTTTCCTGGGGGGGGGACATGTGTTAATGGCGTTGCATATATCCCTATTGAAATGAAAATACATTCAGGCACTTAGTCATATAAATAGTATTATATACACTACCGTTCAAAAGTATGAGGTCAGGTAGAAATGTCATTGTTTTTTAACTAAAGCACATTTTTTGTCCATTTAAAATAACATCAAATTGATCAGAAATACAGTGTAGGCATTGTTAATGTTGTAAATGGCTATTGCTGGAAACTGCAGATTTTTTATGTAGTATCTACATAGGCCCATTATCAGCAACCATCACTCCTGTGTTCCAATGGCACATTGTTAGCTAATCCAAGTTTATAGTTTTAAAAGGCTAATTGCTCTTTAGAAAACCCTTTTGCAATTATGTTAGCACAGCTGAAAACTGTTGTTCTGATTAAAGAAGCAATAAAACTGGCCTTCCTTAGACAAGTTGAGTATCTGGAGCATCAGCATTTGTGGTTTCAATTACAGGCTCAAAATGCCCAGAAACAAATAACTTTCTTCTGAAACTCACCAGTCTATTCTTGTTCTGAGAAATGAAGGCTATTCCATGCAGGAAATTGCCAAGGAACCGAAGATCTCATACAACACTGTGTACTACTCCCTTCAAACGGGCTCTAACCAGAATGGAAAGAGGAGTGGGAGGCCCCAGTGCACAACTGAGCAAGATGACAAGTACATTAGTGTCTAGTTTGAGAAACAGACACCTCACAAGTCCTCAACTGGCAGCTTCATTAAATAATACCCAAAACACCAGTCTCAACATCAACAGTGAAGGGAGTAGTACACAGCATTGTACAAGATCTTCAGTTCTTTGAGTCTGGCCATTTTGAGCCTGTAATCGAACCCACAAATTCTGATGCTCCAAATACTCAACTAGTCTAAAGAAGGCCAGTTTTAATGCTTCTTTAATCAGCATAACCACGTAATTGCAAAAGGGTTTTCTAATGAACAATTAGCCTTTTAAAATTAGAAACTTGAATTAGCTAACACAACAACGTGCCATTGGAACACAGGAGTGATGGTCACTGATAATGGCCTCTGTACGTATATGTAGATATTCGATCAAAATCAAATATGCCATTTCCAGCTACAATAGTAATTTACAACATTAACAATGTTTACACGGTATTTCTGATCAATTTGATGTTATTTTAAATGGACACATTTTTTGCTTTTATTTCAAAAACAAGGAAATTCCTAAGTGACCCCAAACTTTTGAACGGTAGGGTATATCTATGAGCTTAGACAACTCATACAGTAACAAGAGCATTTTGTCTTGTGTGGGTGGGAGGGATAAGTATAACATGTGTTTGAGTCAATCATCCTAGTCATTGGTAACATTCTAATGATTTTATGTTGCATAGAACACACTGGTAACGTTACAGTACATTTATATGGACCTTGGGTCGATTAGTCAAATGATTCTCAAAGTCACCTAATAGAAGGTAGCATGGTTTGCTGAAAGGTTTGTGCAAATACTGGTAGCAGTCTCTTCAAGTAGATTGGGGCCATCTCCGGGTCTCCTTTGGGTTCGCTGCCCTCCTCCTCCTCCTTGTTCGCATCTTTCTTCTTCTTGTCCTCTCCTTTGTTAACGGGGCACATCCAGTCTCCTACAGAACAGAACACAACAGGTTGTCACATAACCACTGTCCTTGTTTTCAGATAAAGAACATGATATGGGTCACTCATGACCAAGTTCTTTTTACTGGCAGCCGGATAACCCAGCTGCTATGTCCATTTGTTGCGGTGGTGGAAAAAGTTCAAATGTCATACTTGAGTAAAAGTAAAGATAACTTAACAGAAAATGACTCAAGCAAAAGTAACCCAGTAAAATACTAGTTGAGTAAAAGTATTGGGTTTTAAATATACTTAAGTATTAAAAGTAAATGTAATTACTAAAATATACTTAAGTATCAAAAGCAAAACAAAGTATAAATCATTTCATATTCTTTATATTAAGCAAACCAGATTGCACCATTTTCTTTTTTTATTTACAGATAGCCAGGGGCAACACTTAGACATCATTTACAAATTAAGCATTTGTGTTTAGTGAGTCACTCGATCAGAGGCAGTAAGGATGACCAGGGATTTTTTCTTTGTTAAGTATGTGATTTGGACCCTTGCCCTGCTAAGCATTTAAAATGTAACGAGTACTTTTGAGGGTGATGGAAAATATATGGAGTATAAAGTACATTTTATTATTTAGGAATGTAGTGAAGTAAAAGTTGTCAAAAATATAAATACCAAAAAAACTACTTAAGTAGTGCTTTAAAGTATTTATACTTCAGCACTTTAAACCACTGGTTAGTTGTTTGCTCGTTGTTGTTTCTACGTGTATATGTAACTTCGAAATCATTTCCTCCTCAAGGACAATAATAAACAACCAATCAACTCGAAAATCATGAGAAGGTGTGATTATGTTCATATATTATAACTCACCAGGAGACTGGAGGATGGCTACAACCTCACTGTGGCCACGCTCCCTGGCTTTATCCAGGGGAGTCTTCCCATCTTCATCTCGAAGGTCAGGGTTGGCACCATGTCGCAGTAGAGTCTAGAGACACAGACAGCGATGTTTACTAAGGCAACATGCATAGGGTCTAACTGTACACTATTTACACAAAAGTATGTGGACCCCCTTCAAATTTGTGGATTTGGCTATTTCAGCCACACCCGTTGAGTACACAGCGATGCAATGTCCATAGACAAACATTGGCAGTAGAATGGCCTAACTGAAGAGCTCAGTGATGTTCAACGTGGCACCATCATAAGATGCCACCTTCCCAACAAGTCAGTTCTTCAAATTTCCAGTCAACTGTAAGTGCCGTTATTGTGAAGTGGAAACGTCTAGGAACAACAACGGCTCAGCCGTGAAGTGGTAGGCCACTTGCCTGTCCTTGGTTGCAACACTCACTACTGAGTTCCAAGCTGCCTCTGGAAGCAATGTCAACACAATAACTGTTTGTCAGGAGCTTCATGAAATTGGTTTCCATGGCTGAGCAGCCACACACAAGCCTAAGATCACCATGCGCAATGCCAGACGTCGGCAGGAGTTGTGTAAAGCTTGCAGCCATTGGACTCGGGAGCAGTGGAAATGCGTTCTCTGGAGTGATGAATCACGCTTCACCTTCTGACAGTCCGACGGACTGGGTTTGGCGGATGCCAGGAGAACACTACCTGCCCCAATGCATAGTGCAAACTGTAACGTTTGGGGGAGGAGGGTTAATGGTCTGGGGTTGTTTTTCATGGTTCGGTCTAAACCTCTTCGTTCCAGTGAAGGGAAACCTTAACGCTACAGCATACAATGACATTCTAGACAATTCTGTGCTTCCAATTTTGTGGCAATAGTTTGGGGAAGGCCCTTTCCTGTTTCAGCATGACAATGCCCCTATGCCCAAAGCGAGGTCATTACAGAAATGGTTTGTTGACATCGGTGTGAAAGAACTTGGTCTACACAAAGCCCTGACCTCAACTCCATCAAACACCTTTGGGATGAATTAAACTGTGAGCCAGGCCTAAATGCACAACATCAGTGCCCGACCTTAATAATCCTTCCCGCAGCAATGTTCCAACATCTAGTTGAAAGCCTTCCCAGAAGATTGGAGGCTCTTATAGCTGCAAAGGGGGACCAACTCCCTAATAATGTCCATGATTTGGAATGAGATGCTTGATGAGCACGTCTCCACATACTTTTGGTCATGTAGTGTATTTCCAAACAACATATAGAGAAGGACTGAGTGCGCACGCACGGTGATTTATTTACATTAATTGAAATCAACATAAACCAGCGCCCAACATTCCAGCTCCTGGGCCTTTGTCAAGGGATGTTGGTCAAAAACCTCACATGGTCTCTCCTATCATTGCTATGCAGACGACACACAATTAATCTTCTCCTTTCCCCCTTCTGATGACCAGGTGGCGAATCGCATCTCTGGCAGACATATCAGTGTGGATGACGGATCACCACCTCAAGCTGAACTTCGGCAAGACGGAGCTGCTCTTCCTCCCGGGGAAGGACTGCCCGTTCCATGATCTCGCCATCACGGTTGACAACTCCATTGTGTCCTCCTCCCAGAGCGCTAAGAACCTTGGCGTGATCCTGGACAACACCCTGTCGTTCTCAACTAACATCAAGGCGGTGGCCCGTTCCTGTAGGTTCATGCTCTACAACATCCGCAGAGTACGACCCTGCCTCACACAGGAAGCGGCGCAGGTCCTAATCCAGGCACTTGTCATCTCCCGTCTGGATTACTGCAACTCGCTGTTGGCTGGGCTCCCTGCCTGTGCCATTAAACCCCTACAACTCATCCAGAACGCCGCAGCCCGTCTAGTGTTCAACCTTCCCAAGTTCTCTCACGTCACCCCGCTCCTCCGTTCTCTCCACTGGCTTCCAGTTGAAGCTCGCATCCGCTACAAGACCATGGTGCTTGCCTACGGAGCTGTGAGGGGAACGGCACCTCAGTACCTCCAGGCTCTGATCAGGCCCTACACCCAAATAAGGGCACTGCGTTCATCCACCTCTGGCCTGCTCGCCTCCCTACCACTGAGGAAGTACAGTTCCCGCTCAGCCCAGTCAAAACTGTTCGCTGCTCTGGCTCCCCAATGGTGGAACAAACTCCCTCACGACGCCAGGACAGCGGAGTCAATCACCACCTTCCGGAGACACCTGAAACCCCACCTCTTTAAGGAATACCTAGGATAGGATAAAGTAATCCTTCTCACCCCCCTTAAAATATTTAGATGCACTATTGTAAAGTGGTTGTTCCACTGGATGTCATAAGGTGAATGCACCAATTTGTAAGTCGCTCTGGATAAGAGCGTCTGCTAAATGACTTAAATGTAATGTAAATGTAAAAACAGAGCATCAGAAGATATTTCCTATGAGGGTTAAAGAAAGCATAGCTACCTTTGCTACTTGAGGCCGCCCAAAACAGGCAGCGTAATGGAGGGAGGAGGACCTCTGACCTCTGTTGACATCAGCACCTCTCTCACACAGGAACTCAACCTGGGACAACAACCACAACAAACAGGGGTTATTCAACATGGTCCAGGCAAAGGAACACTTTTAAAAACATTTTTGAAATAGCAAATATAAATGTTTCTTATTAAAACTAGTCCACGCAGTCCTTCCTAGTCTATTTTCTTCTGTTTGGAGCCTAATGAATACAAGGTGTTTTGTAAGACAGACCTGGTTTCGAGGTGACAAACAAGCAATTATTAAACCAAACCCTAGTAGTCAGGCTGCATTAGGCCACATTATGGATACACAGCATTCATTAATGTTTATGCTGCTGTTTGTTGCTATGGACACCTTGAGAGCCTTGAGCACTTCCTGGTTGTGAACTGCTTTGTTCTTGCAGCTCAACAGGGAGGAGATACTGTCCTTAATTTCCTGGGCACAATGAGCCATTCTGTTCTGCTCCGATGCATAATGGCCACCATAATGTACACGGTAAACTATTACAATTACCCTGTAAAGAGATGGAGGGATACAGACTCAAGTCTAAAAATAACAGCTAACATCTTACCATTTCCTGTGTGCCAAACGCAGAGGCCCAGTTCAAAAGAGTCTGCCCAACGTCATCCATGAAGTTCACTTCAAAAGCTGAAACAAGGGAATGATTTCAGGGAACTGACAAAGCGTGCACGCCATCATAAACATGATACATCTACCATTATACAAACAAAAGGCTGAAATGAATGAGGGAAAAGGGCACCATTCCACCTGATTGGACAAGCTTCCTCTGCCACAACCCCCTGTAGCCTCCAGATAGAAACACCACATGGTGTTAATAACAAAGGTATCTTTTTATCACTACGGCAACATCCTCCAGGAACAATAAACAACCTGATATTTACATTTAGTTATTAAGAAGAGGAGGAAGAATAAAACATAGGATGTCAGCTTCCCAAATGGTGCCCTATTCCCTTTATAGTGCATAACCTTTGACCCTATATCCACCCACCCCCGGTGTCGATTGCGTCGATGAGCGCATCTGTGTCTTTGCTGCGGATACAGTCGATGAGCTGTCGGTGGGAGCGCTCCCCGGAGCTGTCCAGCCGTCGCAGGCCCGGGATGCGTCCTGTTGTGCCAGCGGTGGATTTGGGCAGAGCCTTGCGGCCCTCGAACAGCAGCACCAGCAGCAGGTCCACCAGACGCATGGTGTCCAGAACACAGCGTTCATCCCCCTGCAGGGCACTCTCCATTGAGTCAGGCAGCGCAGAGCGCAGAAGATCCTACATACACACAGAAAACACACAGGCGCACACACACCGGGAGGAGGAAAAACAAAAACACCACTGTAAATAATTACCCCAATCCATTACTCTCCTACGCTAGGCATTCTCACTTCATCAAAGCTCTCATTACAATACAGGGCTCGTTACTGAAATATTCTGAAACTGGATCCTTTCCAAGGTTGTTTGTTTGTTATTACCGTTAGCTTTTAAGATATTGCAGTTCATACATTAACATTGTGCCAATAAAATTGTTTTGGAATAAATTATTAATTCTTACTAATACAGAAATGTGTCCCAGAGGGCACACAACACCAAACACAGCTACCAATTTGGCAGCAAATCAAACTGCAATAATTTGTCAAGGCTAAGGACTTCATGTAAAAAGCATTCTAATAAAACTCCTCTCAGGGTGTAGTACCTTTGAGATTTGGGATGGTCCTTGAAGATTACATTTCAGAAAGGGTATATTGGACCAATTTGTTTTGTAACAGTGTATATTTTAAAAAACAAGACCAATTGTAAAATGTCCTTACATGAGTGACGAGGGGAGAACCTCTACACAGGGTAGAGAGCAGGCTGACGATGGTGGACACCTGGTTGCTGAGTTTGGAATCAGCGACTGTGGGTTGGGCCCCAGTGGAGGTCCGGCCTGGCTTACTGGTGGATGAGGGGCCGGAGACCGTGCCTCCTGCAGCAGCCATCCGGGACAGCAGCTCTTCTGTCAGCCCGTGCTTGGCCAGAGGCGCCGGGTCCACCCCTCGACGGGTGAAGCGGTCTGCCAGAGAGGCGAAGCAGCGCAGAGCCCCGTCAGACACCTGTGGATCAACGGGTTGCATTTTAAATCAATAGCGACTGAGTCAACCAGGCCTTTGAGCTTCTTTCCGATGATAATGGAGTCGATTTATATACTACTTTTCCAGAACATCAAAGTATTTATATGGTAAAGGGAAAACTCATCCATCCACCACCAATGTGTATGGATGCCTCCCCCCACCGATGACTCTTGAGAGGGTGTTCTATTCACCTGGTGGTCCTCGTGTTTGAGTAGGCTGGAGAGGGACTCCACACAGGTCTCCAGAGAGGAGTCCTGGGGCTCCATCTTGCTGCACAGGCGAGACACCACAGCCATGGCGGAGTGCAGGGTGTCCTTATGGACCAGATGACCGCTGTCCCGGATGAAGCTAAGCACACAGTTCAGACCCCCGGCCTCAAACACTGCTCCAGACTCCCTGGTACAGATCAGCTCCAGCACCTGACAAATGACACCACAAACACAAGTTCAGCCAACAAAATAATACATTCATTATTGATTATTTACGGCGTTATTTTATGGTGTGTGGTCAATCTCACTATGGCCTGTACACAGCACCCGACTACTTTTGAGAGTGAGCATGTTCTCTATTATTCTACAACAAATATAAGCCCTTCCTCAAACATATATACTTGTTGTGTACTCTACAGAGAGGAAATATGACCTGCATATTCAAGGCTTCATTTGCATCTTCTGATTTGAATAAAACGTCTCCGGTAAAAAGGGAAAGAACGTTCTCTTGCGTAAACAGTGAAAGGGAGCCTGAAGCCACCAGTTGATCACATGCAAAATTAAAAAGGCAGGGGGCATAATTGAATAATGTAGAACCAAAAACTAGATCTCCACACTGGTATGATGTTCCCTAACGGAGTCTTCGTCAGGAGCATTTTCGTAATAAAAAAAGCATACCTTGACACACTGCTCTGCCAGATCTCTGCTGGTCCTGTTGTTGAGCTCCACCACCACCAGGCGGTTACACAGTGCCTTGATAGCCCCCTCCACGCCAACGATCCTGCGGGTGCATTCAGCCGACACGTCCAGGTAGTATGTGATGGCGCGGGCCGTCACCTCCAGCACGTTGTCCGGAGCGCTCTCGTCCAGGAAGATCTTACACAGGGCTGGGAGGAATGTGCGTGGTGGACACCTGGGAGAGATGACATTTTATTTTATTTTATAAAACTTGTATTTATCCCATTAGAAGACCTCTTATGTACCTCTTGAATGACATGTAAACAAGCAGCTGTGCATGACTCGGTAATCACATAAAAGGAGTTGTTGTTTTGTCATTATACACAGTTTGTATAAGCACTGCATTGTCATACTGTTGAGGACAACAACTTGGGATGCTTGAGAGATGTTTGTGAGCACAACAGTTGACATTTGTCAGGTCAACAGTTGAATGTGTGTGTCTGTGACTCACGTCTCGAAGCAGCGGTCCACATTGTCAGACATGAGCAGCAGCATGCAGAGCTGCTCCAGGGCAATCAGCTGCATGTCCCTCTCATCTCCCTGGCCCATCTGGAGCCACTCCAGCAAGGTGTCTGGGTCCACGTCCGCCATGATCACCCCCCTGCTACAGCTCCCTATCTGGCACCTAGCCCAATCACTGCTGTGGGCTGAGCTGGGGACTCATCCGCTGGATGGCAAAAACACTGATAGGTCCAATCAATGCTCCCTCCCGTGTTTCATGAAGTCCTCCTTCACCTGGGGGAGGAAGGGATGGGAGAGAGAAGGTAGAAAAAGAGGGGTAGAGAAAGCAGGCATTTAGTTTAATCATGGCTGCCTCAAACTTGCAGTTGCCAATGGAATTATGTTGGGTAAGTCAGAACGACAAAGGTGTGTAGCTAGTTTATGTGTAACAGCTGAAACAAGGTAATTGGTATAAATAACTAAACAACAACTGACTTTTCCTCTCAGGAAAATAAGTGGGGCACAAAACCTGTTCTTCGGCTTCTGTATGTAGAGTGGAGGTACCATCTCAACACAATAGTGAGATCAAATATTTTCAGTTGGGGGGTGGACTACACTGATTAACAGCAGAACTGTCTCCTTTGTTTGAGCCTGGATGGCTACAGGCTAGGGGCAGATCATCTTATCAACAGATTAATCACAAATTGAGTGCTTGAGGTTTCTATGGCTCTAGCAACCCAAGAGGTTGTATTGAGCTGTTGTGTAGGATTTAGGCCTAGGTTCCATTTCCTTTGAGATACAAACAGAAAGTCCAAAAAAGTATTGTAGGTAAGTAGAATTGATCCACCTTTCATTATTTACAGTCTGACAATAGAGACACTAATTAAGCCTATGTGCAGACATCTCTTCACTAAAGTGACATGATCATCATTATTATAGTACCTAATGTCACAAATATCGCCATAAAGGACAGCAAATATGTTCAAGTCAGCAGTTCTTTAAAATAGGCCTATCTAGCTAGCTAGTTAGATCATGACTTGGTTCATTTTTACTGCCACTGCAGGCCAGCTAACGTTAGCTACATGACTAAGTTAGCTTGCTACTGTTAGCTACCTTTGCTACTGTAATTGACAAACTACTGACGTTGCAGTTGTGACAGACAACCTAGCTAGCTAAAAAAAAAGCAGTATAAAAACCGTACTGTTAGGTACAAACGAGCTAAACTGCATAGTTAAACAAACAAGGTACCAGTTGCTAGCTCTAGATAAGGCCCCCACCGTTACTGACTCGCTAGCTAGCCCAGCTCTATCAGCATAGCCATCTGTCCACGAAGACACGTCATAACGTTGACCAGTTAGCTACATTATTATCTGATGTTGTTCTTCCATAAACTGTATTTTAGTACTGTAGTCAGATACGTTAATGTAGTTCACTTGTGGCTATATTTAGCTACATTGACTAGCTAGCTAGGGATGGTTTATTTTAGTACTGTAGTCAGATACGTTAATGTAGTTCACTTTTGGCTACATTTAGCTAAATTGACTAGCTAGCTAGGGATTGTTTATTTTAGTACTGTAGTCAGTTACGTTAATGTAGTTCACTTTTGGCTACATTTAGCTAAATAGCTGGCTAGGGATTGTTACGTTTGTTAGCAAGTAACTGGTGACCGGTTAAAAGACTTTTGCCAGTAAATTCTAGTATATTAAATACTAGTTAGCTACTTCAAGCTAAGTGTGTGGTGGGAGGGAATCTAAACATAGCGGACTGTATAGAAAGTACGCCAACAGGCAAAATTGTGCTTTTCTAGTTGATCACTGTATATCAGTTTTAGCCAATTGACTACAACAAGCTGATGTTTGTCAGTGTAACGTTAGCTAATCTGAACAGCGTTAGGAGTTAACTCGGTGTCTCGTTAGCTAGTTGTCTAAAATTAAACAATTACATTACAAGCAGAACATATTTACTCGCCAACATGCATATTTTGATAATTGGAAAATACTGAACAGTTCAAACCACGGTCGTAATAACAGCTACAATGTTATAATACATGGCCTGACCATGAACACCTAATCCGCGAGGCTTCAGTTCCAGGAGAGCCCAAGGCCGCCACCGTTCCGTCAGTCACAGCACATAGGAAAAACTGGGTCGCTTGGTTTACAGCAACAACATATCAGATAATCACTCACCGTCTTTCAGCAGATGACGAGAAGAAAATGACGGTCGATCAAACCAAATAGTATGTAGAGGAACAAGCGAACCTAAGCAACAGAAAAACGTAATTCCTAGGTATTTTTACCGAGACATTAAGGTCAAAGTGGACGGTAAATGCAATACACACATCCGAGCGAAATGGAGAGCCGTTGCGGTAACACAGTTGGCTCTCCGTCGTATGTATCACGAGGCTACGAAGCGTCCTAGTGTATACTCCATTCACCGTATGGAAGGCGGCGCTACAATACGTAGAAAAGCACAGACCACATTTCCATAATTACTTTATGTAAACGATGGACCCCACTGTGGCCCCCCAACATTCTAGGGTAACTATCTTCATTGGGCATACTCAAATTGGTATCATTCTTGAATATTACAGGCAGTCAGAAAAGGCTAAAAACATATGCATATGGTGTCATACCTCATGTGTTATAGACAAATGAAGCAATGATTAAAGGAAATGTAGGCTTTATTGATAACACTGCCATTAGAAAATGTGTTTATTCAACCAATATTTTCATTTGTACAGTTTACAAAATAAAATGACAGGTTACATTACATACAGACTATTATTTTATAGTATCCACACAGCTACAGTATGAAAGTGTCAAATAGCCTGAGCAAAAGCCAAGCTGAAAGCAGGACAATGTCCTCAGTACCAGATTTGTTATTGCAGAAACTCATTTGTAGCGTTAACTTTCTGAACCTTCATCACATGATTGACATCCATTATCATACTGTCAATTCTCTTTTCATTGCATTTGATTGATATTGACACTTGCATCCATTTAATAAATCCTCATTCTGATCAGTGTCCCTTTAAACCAGAAATTTAACATATTTAACATACATTCTTCCACACTCGGCCATCCAGGATACTTTTGTATGGTAACTTAACATGAACATTGTTTTTAATCAAAGAGGATTATGATAGTAATGATGCTGACTACTTGCTCACTGGATCCCTATGCAGCCCTTTTTAATGTACTCAGTGACCATAATACAGTACTAAGATTATGACCATTATAATGTTAACTTCATAACATTTTGATTGCTTGCTGGACATGTAGCTACAACAAACAGTATGTTAAGTGCAATGCCATTTCAAGAACATCAGTGCAGTGATTTTATTGTTCTGTGGACACACTGCTCTGTAGACAGTTGGTTTAGTCTTAAACAAAACAAAAAAATACTATTCAGTACATGGTAGTTTACATTGCTTTTCCTGTATATTGCCATGGCAATTCAAACCTAAGTTGTGTTGGAGAATAAAGTTACTGGAGCGTTTTATTTTCCATCAACACTTCCATTATGACAGTAAATGTATGCCGTATCTCTTTCAGCTTACGTTGCAGAATGTCATACATACATCCACACCACACACACCTTACCTGTCAAAAGTTTTAGAACACCTACTTGTTCAAGAGTTTTTGTTTTTACTATTTTCTACTTTGTAGAATAATAGTGAAGACATCAAAACTATGAAATAACACCTATGGAATCGTGAAGTAACCCCCAAAAAAGTGTTAAACAAATCTAAATATATGTTATATTTGAGATTCTTCAAAAAGCCACCCTGTGCCTTAATTACAGCTTTGCACACACACGTGACATTCTCTCAACCAGCTTCATGAGTTAGTCACCTGGAATGCATTTAAATTATTAAAAGGTGTGCCTTAAAAAAAAGTGGAATTTCTTTCCTCAATGCGTTTGAGCCAATCAGTTGTGTTGTGACAAGTTGGGGGGGGCTACAGAAAAATACCAAGTCCATATTATGGCAAGAACAGCTCAAATAAGCAAAGAGAAATGACAGACCATCATTACTTTAAAACATGAAGATCAGTCAATCTGGAAAATTTCAATTACCGTACTTGCTTCAAGTACAGTCGCAAAAACCATCAAGCGCTTTGATGAAACCGGCTCTCTTATGAGGACCGCCACAGGAAAGGAAGACCCAGAGTTCCCTCTGCTGCAGAGGATATGTTCATTAGTTACCAGCCTCAGAAAATAGATTCTTCACAGAGTTCAAGTCACTGACATTAGACCGATGGAAATTTGTCCTTTAGTCTGGAGTTCAAATGGGAGATATTTGGTTCCAACCGCCGTGTCGTTGTGAGACATGGTGTGGGTGAACGGATGATCTCCGCATGTGTATTTCCCACCGTAAAGCATGGAAGAGGAGGTGTGATGGTGCTTTGCTGGTACCACAGTCTGTGATTTGTTTATAATTCAAGGCACACTTAACCAGCATGGCAACCACAACATTCTACAGCGATACGCCATCCCATCTGGTATGGGCTTAGTGGGACTATCATTTGTTTTTCAACAGGACAATAACCCAACACACCTTCAGGCTGTGTAAGGGCTATTTGACCAAGAAGGAGAGTGATGGTGCTGCATCAGATAACCTGGCCTCCACAATCACCCGACCTCAATTCAATTGAGATGGTTTGGGATGAGTTCGACCACAGAGTGAAGGAAAAGCAGCCAACAAGTGCTCAGCATATGTGGGAACTCCTTCAATACTTTTGGAAAAGTATTCCAGGTGAAGCACGTTGAGAGAATGCCAAGAGTGTGCAAAGTCAAATGGCGGCTATTTTGAAGATAAACAAACAAAAATATATTAACACTGTTTTGGTTTTCTACATGATTCCATATGTGTTAATCCATAGTTGATGTCTTCACTACAATGTAGAAAATAGTAAAAATAAAGAAAAACCCTTGAATGAGTAGGTGTTCCAAAGCTTTTGACCGGTAGTGTGTTTGTGTCCGTGTGTGTGTGTGTGTGTATATATACATACATACTGCCTCTCTACTTAATATGATGACAGCCATTCAAATGATATGTAATCTAACACAAAACTAATAATGTAGACATCCAAGCAAGTGGATGCCACGCAAAGTTTAGATGTGAACAGAAATTATATGGTTAGAAGTGAACTAATGTTTCCCTCACTGATTGAACAGGGGTGTATTCACACAGAAGAAAAATGGGCCGAAACGTGGAGGGACCTACCTGAATTTCTCCTTAAGAAGCACTTGTTTTTGTTTTCTGTTGCAAAATGTTTTGCTACACTTTGCACTAATGAATACACCCCAGATGGGCTACGACTCCAACCCCAGAGACTCCAACCCCAGACCTTTGTTGTCTGTAAGACCTACCAGCAGCATTTGAGCTCCCTGGTTAGGAATCTACGTCCAATGATAATTGTCTTTACTCTGTTGTCATTCCCTCATAGAGGTTAAACAGTTCAAATGAACACCTATTGGACCATGAAATTAAACTTAACGTCCAAAACTTCATTTTGACTGCCTGCCAAACTAAAATGATGAAATACTGCACTGTCCTGTCCTTGATCTGTGCCTGGCTTTAGTGATTATTACAATCCTAATGCGGTAAGTATGCTACTATGATAACGACACTATAATATAACGTGTGGCTGTTTGTCCGCTCACGATAACTAAGCATTCATTTCACTATATAAAGGCTCACAGAAAATTGGTCTTGAGTTGAATGCTGGGCGAGGTCTTGCTGGGTACTTGAAGTTGTGTGGCCTTGGCGTTGACACTCTCCTGGTTGCCCTTTACAGCAGCCTCCAGCCTGGCTTTCATGTGGGGCGAAGAGGCCATGAGGGCCTTGAAGACGGACGAGTGCTGGGGGCCGATGCGCATCAGGTCCTGCAGGGCTGACTCATGCAAATTGCGGGCGGGCGCGGGGGCAGAGGACAGGGCATTCTCATCCAGTAGAAAGGAGATGAGGATGGGAAGGAGAATGGCCATCAGCTGGGGACCTGGAGGTCAAAAGGTCAAAACACAACCCGAATAAGACCTCATCATGGGACAGAGACAGAAAAACTGGAAAGGAAAATAACCTATCCAGAAAAAGACAGATAATCTTCACCACTCGAATGACCACAGCAGTCAAGAGTCTGAGGAAACCTAGCCTACTCACGGTACATCTCGTCAGCAGCGAACACCAGAGCCTCTAGGGCCCTGACTCCATCCTGGATGGCCTGGAGCTCTTTGGAGCTCTGGGGCCTCCTCCTCTCCACCCCCTGCAGGTGTCCCACCACACAGCTCCCCAGGCCCTGGATGAAGGGCACCGCCACCCCTGTCTTGCTCTGGAACACTGACATCAGCAACTGGTAACTCCTACTGAGCACCTGAGGAAGCGTAAAGAAGGTGTAGAATCAGCTGTGGATACAGCCTTTAAATATGCTAATTATTGGGAAGAACCTCTTTGCATTGAATGCTTGAAGAGAATGTAATACCGAGGAACTTTGAACAGTAACTTGAGAAGTTGAATATTTCAAATACTTTGAGTCATCATAAAAACAGTGTCACCAAGGAGTCCTAAGGTCCAAGGTGCTTTTTCCCCCTCCGTTTTGTATTTTGTTGGAACTACTTAGTGCCGACTTACCACAGGGTCCTTAGACTCCAGGCTGGCTTTAAACTTGTCTATGCAGCGTGTCTGCAATGGCTGGGCTGTGGTGACCTCAGGACTAGCAGTCAGCAGGAAGATGGTGAGAGCTGTCAACAGACTGACCTCATCCACCACAGGGTTGGGCTTATCTGTCAACAGAGACCAGAACACAAAGCGAATCATACATCCAGCTGGAATCTTATTTAACTTCTAATTTAATTATGCATCCTAAACCACATTTTGATTTCTAAACCCAAGGCTAAACTTGGAAAGCAATTGAAGGACTTAAAATCTGATTGCGTATGTGTAGACTTTCAAACCAAAAGGCCATGACATTTGCTGGAGGCTGGTTTCTGAATGAAGGGGCCTCCCGTGTCTTCACTGACTGTGTGCGTGTGTGATTATGTTTTCTATGTGAAGTGCCCTCCCGCCCCTGACGCCGTACCAGAATCCCAGAAGTCCAGCAGGGTGTTGAGAGCACAGCGCAGCAGGTGGGCCCAGGCCCCGCGGCTCTTCTCTGAGCGACTCATAGGGGAGGAGAGCACAGCTCTCAGGGCCTGCAGGGCTGCAGGCACTACCAGGCCCAGAGCCTCACCACCCCCAGCTCCACCACCACAAGGCTGCTGGACCAACTCCCTCAGCACCCCCATCAACAGGTACATTAGTGTAGGCAGAATGGAGACACTACCTATGGGAGGAGAAGAGAGAGGGTAACCATTAACCACAGCGTCATAGAAAAGACGAGAAGTGACGAGAATGTTTAATCAGCCTGAGTGATCATCCTTTAAACGAGATCAAGTTGTTTCTAAAAGGGCTTTAACGCATTCATTTGCAATCAACTGATCAAATAACAATCAATCAATCAATCACTCTCAATGACTCAATCAACGATTTATCACGATATTGACCTACTCTCTGTGCTGTTGGCATTTAGCAGCAGTGCTGGGGTAAATTCTACTTTAATTTAGGACGTTAACTGAAATTCCAATTCCCTTCATTGGGATTGAAATTGGAATGTCCGTTTACTTCCTGACTTGGTTGAATTGAGCCAAGTCCTGATTATCAGGCCCAGTTTGGCTTACCGTCAGGAGAGCAGATGGATGGCAGGTCAGACAGGATGGCCAGAGCAGCCGCCACTTGTCTGCAGTCACTGTCACTCAGACTCAAGGACGAACCTCCCTGGCCCCCGCTAGGGCTGCCAGCCAGCTTGGGGCTGAGCTGGGGCAGTTTACGCACCAGCACACACAGGCACAGCTCCAGGGCCCCGAACACTAGAGACCTGCCTGGAACCAGGCCGCCGGTGTCCCGGCCCTCCCCAAACTCAGGAACCGTCTCCTTCTCTGCTGCCCCGTCATCCACTGAGGGAGAGATAGAGACACACACACACACACACACGTTTTAAAAATAAATACAATGTCCTACCTTGCAGTGGTAGAACACATGTGCTAAGGTTGGTAACACCCCCCGTCAACAACTGAGAAGGGCCACAGGTAGAGACAACTTTTAGAAATTGCTTCCTTGATCGATCACACATACAAGGCAAGTGTTCCTGCTCCACACTCACCCTCAGCACTGTGGCGTTTCTCCTTGACGTGCTCCTGGGCAGCACACACCACCTGTCTAACCAGTTCCAGCACGGCCAGCTGCACCCCTGGAGCCTCCCGCGTCACTATCAGCCTGTGAAGCACGCTCAGCAGTTCCACACTCAACACCTGGTCATTGCCGACTTTTGACCGGGGCCAGGAGACCTCTAGCAGAGCCTGCAGGGCCTGGAGGCAGGAGGAGATGTTCTCCATCTGGTCATGGGAGTGAGGAGAGCACAGGAACTCCACACTGATGCCTACAGACAGGGAAAACACAACGCATCAGAAAATATCTCCAACTACAAAGATCACCTGCTTCAAAAGCTTATTTTTGTAAGAAGGATATTCATAGAAAAGTGCCCTTGTGTCAGGTCCATTGCTTCTCACCCAGGATGAGGTGGAGTCGGTCAGAGCTGATGTCCTCAGGGGACTTGACAGAGGCCAGGGAGGTGGACTGGCCCATGGAGGTGGGGGTGACGGGCCGGGACAGGTTGGCAGGGCCGTCGTCCACCATGATGAAACCAGTGCTGTTGAGCCACAAGGCCGTGGCATGGAGGATGGGAGCCCAGGAACTGCAGTAGTGGGGTCTGGCCTGCTCCGCTGTCTCTGCTGTGTAGAATGTCCCACCTGACGCTCGTGTGCACACACACACACACACACACACACACACACACACACACACACACACACACACACACACACACACACACACACACACACACAAAGGTTAGGTCAATGCAATTTCCCATCAACGATACATATGTTAACTACAGTGCACACTTAAATTAATAAACCACAGCATTAGTGATGTGCCATTCGCAAATTATTAATTATTTTTTAATTACTCTTTTTACTGACTCAAGAGTCATGACTCATTTATCCGAGTGACTTGTTCATTTTAGTAATTAGTTTGACCTGTTGGCCGCAATGCATTCTACAGCAGGATTAATACGCGCTCTTCCGGTGACGTGCTCCGACAAACTGTCTGTGTCGGTCATATATGCGCTCGAGGTCTTCACGGATCCACCTGGACCCGAATACCCGAGAGGGTCCGGATCCAGAATTCTAAATAAAATGTCCACGGGTCTGGGTTGAATCTGATATGATTGTCACGGGTCTCGGGTATGTGTAATTTTAACTGACTTGTCCAGAAGGATCCATATAGATCTGAACACGACTGCTGCAGTAGAGAGAAATTGTATCATTTATGCTGCTGCTTTTTGCTGCTCACGAGAGTGGCGCGTGTAGCTTGTCATTGATGTTGGCCAATCAGAAGTCATCAAAGTGGTACTAGGCTTCAGTCACACACAGTGTCACCTCTCTCTCCCTCCTCTCACTCACGCTTTATCAGCTCCGGTTAATAAAGTAGCTTCAAAATGGACTTTGCTGCTGCTTCCCTGGATCTGACCAGGTCTACACAGAACGGGTCTAATATATATATTTTTTTAAATGTATCCATATTGGGTCCGGGTGGGAAAGCCCCAGGTCCATTTCAAAACAGGTCCAAAGGCCCGCAGGCAAAATAGATCCAGCTGCAGGCAGCATAGAGAATTTAAAAAAGTATGTAGAACGGATAATAGATTGCGTGGCGCAAGAATGAATGCAATTTATTGAATGTTACGGACATGGCTTTGTAGAACCAAAACATACACAGCCTCTGCTCAACACACTCCAACACGAATCGTTTGGTGGGCTGCAGTTTGCAAACAATATTGTGCTCATCACCCTCACTGCAGTCAAGCAATGTATTCCGCCAAGAGTCGTTCACAATCTAGCCTGGTTGTGGCCACAACTAGACCTCGTTTCAAATGTACCAAGACAATCTTTCTTGTATGCCTAGCAATCAACAAATGTACATTGTTTAAAGCATGATTTTACAAGTCTCAGTCACAAATGACAGCTCCAATAAGCCCCTTATTGTGAACGAGAGGCTTTGTAGAATCATGACTCTTGAGTTTTCAGTTCATCGTTCACCGATAGGGGGTCCTGCATGCTCTGAGCATGACTGAATCAAATGAACGAAATGAGTCTAAAAAGAGTCCTTTAGACTGAACGAGTCAAAAAGATCCCGAATCAGTAAAAAGAGCCAAACTTAACATCACTACAGAGCATCTGCCTACATGATCTACCCTCTTCCCAGTGTGTAACAAATACAACCCCACCAGATCTAGAACACCACCTGTAGCCTGCGGCCCTTACGGTGACCTCACCTGTAGCGGGTAGCTGTGCCGAGTAGTCCTGGGGGAGGGTGAGGAGAACGTAGTCCTGTAGGGCAGCCAGCCACAGACGGCTCAGTGTAGCCAGGTCAGTCTGGACCAGCGTGAGCAGCCCTGGCCCTCCAGCCCCCCCACAGTCCTCCTCTAGCAAGGGAGAAGCAGCCTGCTCACCCTGCCTCCCTGGGCCTGGCCCTGGGATGGGGCTCTCCCTCGGTCTACTGCTGCTCTGCACCGCCACAATGTACACCTGGGAGAGGAGACAAACACAGTATTAATATTATTAGATGTGCAGTATAGATAGAACCAGACAACCAATTAGCAGTCAGGATGAACAAACTGTCCGTAGTAAAAAAAGTGTCTGTATGTGTCTGGGAGGAATTTTCAACTCTGTTGCACATAGACACAGTGGAGGATATAGAAAGTGCCAAAAGAAACAGCACGATACTAAACCTGTACTGGAATGACAGTGACTTCCACCAGGAGTTCAACTAGTAGAGGATGTGGCTTTTAATGCAAGTGTTGATGGATGACAGGCTTGGACTGGGATCAGCTAGCAATGACTTACCTCAGCCCAGGCCTTGAGCACAGCCAGTGTCTCCATGGTGGATGTTCCCTCGTTGTAGAGTTGACTGGGCACCTCCTTCCCTGCCTGGACCTTGACCAGCGAAGAGGCCAGGAGCTGGTGCACCCTCCTCAGATCCCTCAGATCACTGACCACCCCACTGGCGATCCACGCACTGCACACCTGTCAGGCAGCACAGTGGAAAGACTATGTATTCAGTGATAGCTCAAATCAGAGGACCATATTCAATCATTATTTGTTAAAAGTAGAAATTAAAGTACAGAGCACTAGATGGCCACACCTGGCAGGCTTTGGCTGTCACATCAGGAGGTGCGTCTGCAGTAAAGGCTGGTCTCAGAGCAGCTCCAACCTACGCATTAAAAAGAGAGAGGAGTCTTTGAATAAGCCTGGAACGCTCATTCCCCCATCCGTGGTAGTAGAAGACATGACAGAGACTCACGTTAGCCTGATACTGCTCCAGGATGACGTGGCCAGGGAACTCCGGCTCTGGGATGGCAGCGAACTTGCGGATGATGACCAGTAGAGTCTGTAGGCCAGAGAGCCTCAGCTTGTCACTGTGGTCAGTGGCGGCCATGAAGGCCATGCGGATCAGGGCAGCCAGGTGAAGGACCAGGAAGTCTGGCAGGGAAGAGAGGGTAGGATATATGACATGTGAACAGACGTTCAATAACACATGGAAATGGCATCTAGATGCTCCACAAGATGCCATTCGAATAAAATGTGTGATTAAACAATGCATTGTTTTTGTTAGGAAGAGTAGCAGGTGGAAAAGGACTGAAATTCCATCTGACAAACGTCAAAGCAGAGTTTTAATTTGCTAAGCTTTCGGTCTATAATGACCTTTGTCGGAGCAGGGACACTATTGGAAACAGCTCATAAAGGTAGGTAAGTTCCCACAAAATGGCTTCCCTCACCGGTAGACTCATGCAGGCGGTGCTCCTGGGCCAGGGCCATATCGAAGTGGGCAGGGTGTCCGTGGCTCTCACACAGGGCGATGATGCGACACACGCACTCCACAGCGAAGACCCGCGTGGACCAGCGCAGGTTGGTGAAGGGCCCGCTGGACTCTGACGTGGCGTGGAAGACTGACGCGTCGTCGTCCCTCTCTCCCTCCTCCTCCTGGTTGGTCTCTACCGGGGCCGTGGATTCTGACACAACAAACCACAGAGACAGCTGGGGTGAAGTAGTATAGCCATCAACTTAAACTACATCCATGCGATAGATTGCATCAGTAAGGAGAATATTTGCCGTCAAATAAAGTCCCTTTGACATCGGCCTTGTTGGGTAGAACACTACACCCAGTAACAGAAAGAGAAGGACGTCTCTTCCGTTTGACATCACACCCACCTGCAGAGGCAGACAGGACGTCTTTGCAGAGTTTGAGCCAGTGGGCCAGTTTCCCCGTGGCGATGGAACTCATCATATGGACCAGAGTCTCCTGGATGTCCTGACAGAGACGGGGGTCTGACTCCCGGTCCAGCAGGCTGAACAGAGCCCCCTCCAGGCCCACCTCCTTAATGGTCACATCTGTGGAGGAGGAGACACTGGTCACAGTGGGGCTTCTCTACAGCATATTATTAAGCTACTAAAAGTATGTTCATTATTCAAAAGTCCATTTGCACATGCTGAGCATTACAAGAAAATTATAGATTTGCTGGTGAAGGTAAAGTGACCAGACATCTCGGCTTGTATCTCAGTGTGTTTGTGTCTCAAAGTGTGTGTTTTTTTTGTCTCACCAAGATGTGTGTTGTCCCTGCGGGGCAGCTCCTTGACAAGTGCCACAGCATGCTCAGACACCTCCAGGGCTTCCTTCTGGGCCAGCTGTCTGAGACAGGCCACCACAGCACGACGCAGAGATAGGTACGAGCTGCACAGGTTCACCTACACACACACCAAGCATATACGCAGAGACACATACACACACTTAAGCAACTCAGCATATGAGGACTACATAGAGGTACTAAACACAGGTAGAGAGGGTGACCATTCTGTCTGTTTTAAAGTCAAAGTAGTACATCCCATCATCAAGAAGTGATAAGCACTTTGGTTGAAATAACTGAATTAATAAAGAGGACAGATGTGAACTGAGAGTGAGATCTCATTACAGGGCCCAGTCCATCTATGTTAACAGTCCGACTACTCTGTTCAAAACCCCAGTAGAAACACGATCATAGATAAGTTGTGGCCATATTCATTTTCAGCTAAACATCATGTTGGAACGGATACAAATAATTGCTGTGAGCAGCGAGCGAAACCGAAATAGAGATATTTCAGCTTAAAGCAATTATTTTCAGTTTGTGTGTCAACAACTGAATCCAAAATCAATTTGGCCTGCTAACTGGAAAATCATATCAAACCAGGGGGAACAGAAAATAGAACAGAGTGTGAGTTCCAACACAGACGAGAGACGACAAACAATGAGCAATAGAAATGTTATTAGCTCTCTGGGAGAGGACACTATTGACCAGTCCTCCCTGGTACCATGATGCTGTTAATCACCCTGTCATATCAAACAAACAGAAGCCTTTCCAGAGGATTCGCCTGGTCCCAGATCTACCTGTTCCGTCTTGCCAACTCCTATGGTCACGGTCACGCCTGAGTTGGCAAGACGGCACAAACAGATCTGGGACCAGGCTAGATGAGTGTGGGAAATCAGAGGAACTGTGAAGGATAGTTTTACTTGTGCCAGTGACTATATTTGATTGATGCTATTTGATTGATGCTATTTAGACCTGTGTCATCAGATCAGTCTTTACAGCTTGTATGGTCATTTGGTCAAAGGTCATCATTCCTCAGAACTGATAGCAGAACACACTACTCTGATAAAGAGAGCAACAAGCAGTTGACAGAGGCTCGTGGGGGACTGTTTTTACCCCTTGACCTACACTAGTGATCCGAATAGCCATCCAGTGTGAAGAAAGGAGGATTTTGAGAAAAGAGCCACTGACGCAAAAAACAAATCCTTGGCACTACCCGTGGAGTAGAGGGCTGTGAGGGAGGGAATCGGCTCATGCTCGCTGTGGATGCCTGATAGGGTTAGTTCAAACTCACAGAAGAGAACCAAAATGACAAGAAAAAGACAACCAAAGTGAAAATCAACAGGGTGACAAAGAAAACACTGCTAAGAAAGTAGGAGCAGTGCCAATAGCAAAATACAACTTGACACCGCAACTCCTGCAGGCAGGGGAAAGAACCTACCAACATAGAATAATCCAACAAGATTCCCTGTATGAGAGAGAATACACACGGTCACTACAGAGGAAGCCACTACAGAAACACTCACTGGGACAATATGGCTTAACAAGTTTAAAACTAAATTGACCACGTAATTTGCCCGACAGACAGAGAAGCGTGTTGGAGTGAGTGTGTGCATGACTGATTGCTGCCTGAGACTAATAGAATCCTTAGCTCAATAGCTTAGCATTAGCCAGGAATGACATTAGCTAATTATCGACCTAGGTATGAAACAGCTTCTCATTAGCATTAGCTACCTAGAACCTTGGCACAGTTCAGGATTAGCTTGGGGCCACTACTCACACAGAGGCTGGGCACCAGGCTCGCCAGGTTGACGTGGCGCGGGGCGAACATGTGCAGCTGCTGCAGACAGGAGATGGCCTGGGCCTCGACTAGACAGTCTGGACTGTCCTGCATCACCGCACAGCCCACCAGGCACGACGTCCGCAGGGCCGACACAGACTGGCCCTCGCCTGGGGCACAGAATGGGTCAGACACTAATACACATACCAGGGTTAGGGCACACCTATTTTGTAGTGCCAGTTCTACAGTCTTAAAAATAAAAATAAAACATAGAAAAGGTGAAAGCTGGATATTGAGTGAAATTATGAATTACGTGCAGCAATATTATATTTTGCAATACAATCCAAGAAATCAAATGTATTTTCTCTGGTATTAGATTTCTACTTCCCAGTGACTCAGTGTGTGACTATGAGGTGAGTAGAGTCACCTTGTAGGTCAGGTCCCAGGGTGGTGACGAGGGCGTTGAGGCAGCGGCCCAGGCTCTGGTGGACCTCTACGTGGGTAGGGGGGATAGACAGCAGCAACCTCAGCACCAGGGTGAAGCTAGCCTCCACATGGCCATGGTACAAAGGACCAGCATGGTCTATCACCATGGACAGAGAGTGCAGCGCCCACCTCTGGTGCAGACAAAGAGGAAACAAGAGTCATTGGTTGAGACAACTCTACATGTTGACAGAGACTGTTTCCGGTTAGACCTTTTCAATGTCTTTTTAAGCTGTGGAAGTGACGCAAAGGGTCCGTTCATACTTCTGGAACGTTTGTAAACCACTGTTTTGTGTGTGGCGGTAGAAACAAACTCTGAAGTAAATCTGCTTGGTAATCATTACTGTACCTGGACCTCGGGGGAGGTGCTGTCCTGGGACAGGGTGAAGAGGATGCCCACACAGGCAGACAAGTGCTGGGGAGAGCTGATGCCCCCTACATAGCGGTACAAGGAACCCAGTGCCAGGGCATGACCCGTACGAGTCACAGCATCCCGGGCTGTCTTCAACCTGGTGGGGGTGAGATGGGATCAATCTGAGGTCCTATGCACTGTCCAACTGCTAAACCGATGTCCAACCAACACACAAACGTCACAACATTAGCTTAGAACACACCCTAAAATGGACTCCTAAATGAAGACCATGCAAGGCATTGCAATATCACCAATCCTGGTTGATATTTTGAGACTGGTGCCAGTGTGCTAGTACATTTATATTTTCCACTTGAGTAATTTAGCAGAAGCTCTTATCCAGAGATCTGACAATTAGCGCATTCCTATTAAGATCCACTGGGGTGGAGCAGAACTGAGATCACCGTGTCCAGCAGGGCTGAGAGGGAGGAATACCACAGAAGAAGAGAAGTTAAAACTACACTCTTAGACAACCACATCACAGCACCATGAGATTCATTTAAGATACTTCCTTGAAGAGGTAGGGTTTCAGATATTTCCGGGAATACGGGCAGGGACTTTGCGGTCCTACCTTGAGGGGGCAAACTGCTTCCACCATTGGGATTGGGGTGCCAGGACAGAGAAGAGCTTTGAAGAGATATGTAGTCTACGGTGTGTGTGGAATGGGGTTGGGGGTTGACCACTCACTTGTCGAAGCTGACCAGGGTCATGGAGACGGTGAATGCAGGGTCGTTGACCACCTGTACCAAGCGAGACAGTCCCTCAGCAGCCATGCAGCGCAGCAGGGGGTTCGAGCTCTCCAGAGCCCCCACCAACAGACCCAGAGCTGGCTTCCGAACCTCTTCTGGACCCAAACCTACCCGACTGGAGCCTAGGTGCTGTACACAGAGAAAGGAGAGAGGGGTTAACAACTGTGGGGATATCCACAAATTGTAATCGCGTAGTTTGTCATAAAAAAGGAAATTGCACAATGACATTGCACTTGTTGCATCATTGATGAAATTGTGTGAAAAAAAAGCATTATCATTCACCTATAGAAAATGTCTAGACAAAAAAACGAAACATTCTATCATATAGGTTGGTAATCCAAAGGCAAGGCTACCGGGGCTACCAATATGTCAGAGTTCAGACTCTGAGTGTATACCTTTAGGACACTGCAGAGGGCGGCAGTCACATGAGTCTGGACAGTCTGCTGACGAACACCCTTCAACTGCTTCAGAGACTCTGTGAACTGTTCCAGAATCTGTGTCCTGCAACAAGGAGAGACAGGCGATTAAGCACATAGAGCCACATAGTAAGAAACTTAGGCGGTTGGCATGTGTCAAAGTAGAGTAGGTATACAAGTTTTACTATACTGTACTTGTGAGTATCAGAAGTCCTCACAAGAATAGTAAACCAACTAAAATTGAGAAGTGAGGACATTTTGCCAGTCCTCACTTGTTAGGTTTAGATTAGAATTAGGAGTTAATGTTAGGATTAGGGAAAATAGGATTTTGAATGGGAATCAATTGTTGGTCTGTTAAAAGTCCTCACAAGTAGAGTAAGACATAGTGAGTGAGTGTGTGTACCTCAGTGGGACGATGATGTGGGGAAAAATGACTCCAAAGAGCTGTATGGCAGCGGTGGTTAGGGCAGCAGGCGGGGGTAGGGGGGCGGGAACATCCTGGCATTTCACACAGATGGCGAAGGTGTCGTACTCCAGGGTCCCTCCTCCAACACTGCTCCCCTGTAACTGCAACAGACCCAACACAGCAAGGTCACACACACACACACACACACACACACACACACACACACACACACACACACACACGTCTTTCTCTACGCACAGAGAGCACTACGTTTGAATGGCTGCATCTCAATCCTGAAGGTTTGTTTGTCCTCCTTCACAGATGCACACAATCTCTACGGTTTCACAGCACCAAGTGATTGAGTGTGACAGAGATCCAATACATTAGTTGTATTTGTAATGATATGGTGACAACTCCCTTCGGCCTCTGACAGACCTGCTCTTCTATGTAGTGCTGGTCCATGTCCTGCAGAGCGGGGCCCAGTAGTGCCAGGTCATCACTGTGGCAGAGGGGTGGTAGTAACGTCAGCTCTGAACACACCACGTTCTCTGGCCCAGTGATGTCTGTCACCAGCTGCTTCAGCACGATGCCAAAACTCTCTGTGTGGATGGATGGGAGACATCAGGGTAACATATCTGAGGTTAGCAATCAATACCGCAGCCTTGATGTCAACATCAAGAGCACAATGCCAATTTACATAGACAAGAATGTTGTCAAACTCTGTGTGGAAGGGGGAACAGAAGAGCCAGACGTCTGGGGTTAAGATAAGTGATTTTATATCAAATTAATTAACCTCAAAACAGGTTAAGACCTTAACCAACAATGCAGTTCAAGAAATAGACTTTAAAAAATAAAAAATAAATAAAGAGTAACAATAAAATACCAATAACAAAAACAGGGGGTACCGGTACCGAGTCAATGTGCGGGGGTACAAGTTAGTTGAGGTCATTTGTACATGTAGGTAGGGGTAAAGTGACTATGTATAGATAATAAAGAGCGAGTAGCAGCAGTGTACAAAACAAATGGGGAGAGGGGGGGGTCAAATAATAATAAATAATTATGTTTTTAGGATCTCCTTTTCCTTTCACCAAAGGGCTAGTCTTCCAATGTATAAGCAGTCACAGAGAGTAGCATTGAAAAGAGCTCTCACCTTCGTATGTCTTTGGGGGCAACAGAGCCAGGATCTCATAGACCCTCAGTCTGAAGACTACTGAGGTGTTTTTAATCAGGTTGCCATAGGATTTGATCAGAGTAGGCACCCTGCAATACACAAGCATATAGGTTTCAGCCCCCACCCCAAAAAAGGCAGCTTATTAAACAGTCTCAAGTCAAGTACACTCTTGTTTTTTCAGTTTGGTTAGAAATAACACGGTACACAATCCGCACTCAGAAGGAATGAGAGAAGCAGTTTGGCTGACTGTGTCCTTGAACAGTGAGCTGTTAAGTGGGGACTTGGCAACGCACCAGAAATGTTCTTGGATATTGATCACCTAACACGGAGGTACTTTTAGCGCTAGTGGTATCCTTCGGGCCAGAACTAAGTGGCCGTCTTCCATCAGTGATGATGTTTAAAGTCTCTCTGGTCAAATATCCATCCACATTAGCATACCACCTCATATGGAAACAAGTATTATGCAGAATTATTTTTAGCATACTTAGGTGTACGAATACAAACATTGGAACATGGCCTATGACAGAGGTCTGGTGTGAGAACTTGGTGTGACTCACTTGGTGAGCAGAGCCACAGCACAGGCCAGGGGGGTCAGGAGACGACCTATGACATCATCAGTCAGGAGATCTCTGCAGTGAATCACCAGGCTCTTCATGGCTGGGACAAAACAACAACATATCAACATTAGGAGACATCAGAAAGTTAAAACTTAAACTAACATAAGCATTCAACTGAAACAACCCGGCTTATGTTCAATGAACTGAGTATAGAAGAGTGCGCATCTCACCACACAGCGCCCCCGGCGCGGCCCTCCAGGGTGACCTGCCAGGTGAAGTGGTCCCCACGGCGGAGCTCCATGTCCAGGTCTCTGATGGAGGGAGGGAAGGCACACCTCCACAGCACCAGCATCCTGGGGAGGTGGTGCTCAACCACCGCTGGACCTACAGACGTTAATCAATCTTCATTCACACAGGCTCATCTCACTGAGATAAGATCCCTAGTAGTTGGCAAGGTGTGAGAAAGTCCCAGATCTAAAGATGCCTAACTGCCGAATAAAAACACTAGTTTTTTTTTTTTTAAATGAGGCCATTTATTCCCATATTCCCAGCAAACACATCAGCAGAGGGTGGATGGACAAACCTAGGGTATTGAGAGAGGAGAGCAGCAGCCAGCCAGCCTGTGTGCGTTGGATGGAGATGCGGCTGTTCTGAGTGGCTGAACGGAGCAGGTCCTCGGCCAGACCCATCACCACCTGGGAACAGAGGGTCACTTATCGTTTAGATACCTGTACTATTACATCCGCTCCCACTGATTTAGTGGAGCATCTGACTGGACTATTAAACAGACATAAACCACAAATAGTGTGCATACAAGGCCTCGACTATAAACAGGCCTATGTGTATGTGTTGCTAGCTCAAGGTTACCCAGACGAAGCCCAGTCCTTACATTGCCTTTAGTGTGGGGGATGCCCAGTGGGCAGTGCTGCACTGCCCCCAGCAGGGCGGCGATAGCGGAACTGTACCCGGCCACGGCCTCGGGGCAGGACTTGAGGGCGTTGAGTCTCTCTGCACAGCGGTCCAACAACACGGCCCCCTGGGAAGGCAGGGCCACGGCCACACAGCGTAGACACCAAGCAGCCGCTAACCGTGCTGACACACTGGGGTGGAGCAGAACTGAGATCACCGTGTCCAGCAGGGCTGGGAGGGAGGAATACCACAGAAGCAGAGAAGTTAAAATGTGTCAAAACTACACTCTCAGACAGGCACACACAGTATATTGAGCCTTGAGCATTTGTCTGTGAAACTTGGTAGGTAAAATATAATAAAATGTCTGGCTCTGTTCCACTAGTCTATTTTTATCCTGTCATAGAACCTTCATTAAGGCTCCCAAGTGGCGCAGTGGTCTAAGGCACTGCATCTCAGGGCAAGAGGCGTCACTACAGTCCTTGGTTCGGCTGCATCACATCCCTGTGACTGGGAGTCCCATAGAGTGCCACACAATTGGCCCAGCCGGGGTAGGCCGCTATTGTAAATAAGAATTTGTTCTTAACTGACTGACTTGCCTAGTTAAATAAAGGTTATATAAAACATTTGTTGTTGAAGATGTAGACTAATGTTGTTTAGCACAGAGTCCTGAGTCAGCACAGCAGTCCAGGCACTGTGACCTACTCACCTCCACAGTTTCTCTGCCCTCCCTCTCTTCTTTCTCTGTCATGCTCCCTCCCCCCCTCGCTGTCACCAACTCTCTCTCCCCCTCATCTCTTATCACTCTCTCTCCCCCTCATCTCTTATCACTCTCTCTCCCCCTCATCTCTTATCACTCTCTCTCCCTCTACTCTCTTATCACTCTCTCTCTCCCTCTACTCTCTTTGTCACCAACTCATCTTCATAGACCACTGAACACTCCCATGCAATACAGAGACTGCCCACATGGCATAAAAACCACACACAGCTTTTCCATAATACGACCATTTAACGCAGATTCCTCAGGGGACAGAGCTGAAGAAACAAGAGACTGGGAACAAGTCTCTGTGTGTGTGTGTGTGTGTGTGTGTGTGTTCAGGCCCCACCTATGCTGGTGTCAGTGAGTAGCGATGCAGCAGTAGAGGCCAGGCCCTGTACCAGGCTACCCAGCTCCAGCAGGGCACACACCAACACATGCTGACTGGCAGCTACGTCTGTGGTGGTGACCCGCGTCTCCACATTCCCATCACACATGGCCGCATCTGGAGGGAAAAGATGACCATGACCACCAAGGAAAAGCACTTCAGGAGTCCCCACTGTCAATCTGAAAGGCTGACATGCACATAATGAACATAATGACATCGTCGGGCCTGTATGAGATCATCATTCTTCTAACCACTCAAACAAAATTGGCACTTCATCAATTCGCCTTTCCTAGATTTCTTGCACCCTCCCCTTATTTATCCCATCACATTGGAGGAGAAGATCCGAGGTCCCTCCACTCTGGCCTTCTCATCCAATGCGTTTTGAGAAACAGGGAAGGAGAGGGAGTGTCAAAAAAACAAAACAAAAAATCAAGGAAAGACGAATTGGGGAAAAGCCTAAGTACCATTCAAGAAGTGACATTTCTGAGAACATCTTTCTGCAATCCATCCTTGTCAATCAATGTGTAATTGTCTATTAAAGCCTCCCCTCACCCACGGCCCTCTTCTGTTTGCCTATGGCCAGGCAGATCTCCTTGGCAGCAGCGATCTGGGCCTTCTCCCCCAGCAGAGAGCCCAGTGTGGCCCTGAGGATGAAGGAGATGCAGCGTCTGCAGCACACGGCGTCTGCGGGAGTCTGGGTGGCCCGTGTTTGAGACACCAGCTCCATGAGCAGGACCAGCAGGGCGGAGAAGTTGGCCTCCAGCCACACGCCGCCCAGACACGACACAAACACCACACACGACTAGACAGAACAAGAACAAACTCAAAACCAAGAAAGAAAACAGTAAGTTGCACCCAACACATATGAGCACATGTATAGAGCCAGGAAATTTCCTGACCCATGGGACCGGAACAGGAAAACCTACTGGGCCAAGTGTTTCCTAGTCCAGGCCACGTGGTCAGAAAAACACTCATAGCCTAACATGTAGGATGGAGACAGAGAGAGCTGACCTGAGTGATGCCGATGCGGATGTCTTTGCTAACAGAGCTGGTCCCTTTGAGCTTGTCTCCACTGGCCCTGAGGAAGCCAGCCCCACCACGCAGGAACCCCCCAGTCAGCAGATCCATCACCTCCTCCAAGGAGCTGCTTCTGGAGCCCTGTCTGTGAGCTGGGAGGAGGACACGCAGAGGAAGAGAAGGGTCAATATTGTTTTATTTTCAACTATATTCTATGTTCTTTAATATACTGTAGTTTCTTCTAAATCCCACACTACAATCCCACATAAGTAAGAAACACAGTTAAAAGCAGACAGTTTAATCCCAAAACCTCAACAATCGCAATTCTACCAACTCTTGTCATCCATTGTAGCCTACTGTACCAGTGGGTTGTTTGGGCTCTACTGCTGTGCCCAGCAGGGTACCCAGCAGTTTAGAGATGGCCACACGCACATCGTAGTTGGAGCTCTCAAACGCCCTGAAGCAGAGCGTGGCTACGTTCTCCAACTCTGAAGTCCACAGAAACACAGCCTCTCTCTGCAGCTCCAGAAGACACTGCCAGACATCACACAGACATTTAGAAACATACACGGACGGCAAATATGTTACATGCGCCGTCTTATCTACAGTTGAAGTCGGAAGTCTACATACAATTAGGTTGGAGTCATTCAAACTTATTTTTCAACCACTCCACAAATTTCTTGTTAACAAACTATAGTTTTGGCAAGTCGGTTAGGTCATCTACTTTGTGCATGACAACAAGTCATTTTTCCAACTATTGTTTACAGACAGATTATTTCACTGTATCACAATTCCACTGAGTCAGAAGTTTACATACACTAAGTTGACTGTGCCTTTAAACAGCTAAGAAAATTCCAGAAAAGTATTGCATGGCTTTAGAAGCTTTTGATAGGCTAATTGACATAATTTGAGTCAATTGGAGGTGTACCTGTTGACGCATTTCAAGGCCTACCTAAAAAAACTCAGTGCATCTTTGCTTGACATCATGGGAAAATCAAAAGAAATCAGCCAAGACCTCAGAAAACACATTGTAGACCTCCACAAGTCTGGTTCATCCTTGGGAGTAATTTCCAAATGCCCGAAGGTACCACGTTCATCTGTACAAACAATAGCACGCAAGTATAGACACCATGGGACCACGCAGCCGTTATACTGCTCAGGAAGGAGACGCGTTCTGTCTCCTAGAGATAAACCCACCTTGGTGCAAAAAGTGCAAGTCAATCCCAGAACAGCAGCAAAGGACCTTGTGAAGATGCTGGAGGACACAGGTACAAAAGTATCTGTATCCACAGTAAAACTAGTCCTATATTGACAAAACCTGAAAGGCCACTCAGCAAGGAAGAAGCCACTGCTCCAAAACCGCCATAAAAAAGCCAGACTATGGTGTGCAACTGCACATGGGGACAAAGATTGTACTTTTTGGAGAAATGTCCTCCGATCTGATGAAACAAAAATAGAACTGTTTGGCCATAATGACCATCGTTATGTTTGGAGGAAAAAGGGTGAGGCTTGCAAGCCGAAGAACACCATCCCAACCGTGAAGCACGGGGGTGGCAGCATCATGTTCTAGGGGTGCTTTGCTGCAGGAGGGATTGGTGCACTTCACAAAATAGATGGCATCATGAGGTAGGAAAATTATGTGGATATATTGAAGCAACATCTCAAGACATCAGTCAGGAAGTTAAAGCTTGGTCGCAAATGGGTTTTCCAAATGGACAATGACCCCAAGCATACTTCCAAGGTTGTGCAAAATGGCTTATGGACAACAAAGTCAAGGTATTGGAGTGGCCATCACAAAGCCCTAACCTCAATCCTATAGATATTTTGTTGGCAGAACTGAACAAGTGTGTGCGAGCAAGGAGGCCTACAAACCTGACTCAGTTACACCAGCTCTGTCAGGAATGGGCCAAAATTCACTACACTTATTTTGGGAAGCTTGTGGAAGGCGACCCGAAACATTTGACCCAAGATAAACAATTTAAAGGCAATGCTACCAAATACTAATTGAGTGCATGTTAACTTCTGACCCACTGGGAATGTGATGAAAGAAATAAAAGCTGAAGTAAATCACTCTCTACTATTATTCTGACATTTCACATTCACACTTAAAATAAAGTGGTGATCCTAACTGACATAAGACAGGGAATTTTTACTTGGATTAAATGTCAGGAATTGTGAAAAACTGAGTTTAAATGTATTTGGCTTAGATGTAAACTTCCAACTGCAACTGTATATGAAAAATCAACAAAAAAAGACACGCATCAGTGTGAAATGAAGCTCAATTGAATTACCATGGTCTTAACTTTGTTGATTCATTGAGACCAAAAGAACATAAAATGACAGTAATGTATTGCCTAACTTGATAGCGCCACCAGCCATACAGTGTATGCCCCATGGTTGGAGGGAGGAATGCATGTTTGAATGACATATGTCCTAACACAATGTAGAATGAGAACCATGTGTAATATGCTTAACGTGGTAGAACCATCAGCTGACTATACAGTTTATGTATTCCCCATGAGTTTGGAGCAGCAGCAGTTTAGCTGGAGGGAGGAAAGCGGTAGGCAGTAGCTACCTTGGCAGCAGCACAGCGCACGGCCATGGAGCGGTCGGTGAGACAGGCGCGTGTAGCCTTGTAGATGTCTCTGTGACAGGGCATGGCGCTGACCCCCAGGCCCCTCAGGATCTTCTCCACGCTCAGCATGATCTCATAGCGGCCCTGGGACTGGAGCACGGACAGACAACACAATTCATCAGTGGTCCTGTGTGGCTCAATTGGTAAGAACTTGGCAACAGCCATGCCAAGGTTGTGGGTTCAGTCCCCGTAGGGATTACATACGCTACACATACTGAAAATATAGGCACTCACTGTACTTTAAGTCGCTTTGAATAAAAGTGTCTGCTCAGTGGCAAAACCTCAACATAGAGGCCCCACAAGAATAGTGTGCTCAACCCCTTCCTATACTCCCTGTTCACCCATGACTGTGTGGCCAAACACGCCTCCAACTCAATCATCATGTTTGCAGACAACACAACAGTAGTAGGCCTGATTACCAACAATGACGAGACAGCCTACAGGGAGGAGGTGAGGGCCCTGGGAGAGTGGTTCAAGAAAAATAATCTCTAACTCAACCTCAACAAAACAAAGGAGCTGAACGTGGACTTCAGGATACAGCAAAGGTAACCCCTATCCACAGTGGAGAAGATGGAAACTTCAAGTTCCACGGCGTACACAACACTGACAATCTGAAATGGTCCACCCACACAGTGTGGTGGAGAAGTCACAACAGCGCCTCTTCAACCTCAGGAGGCTGAAGAAATTCGGCTTGGAACCTAAAACCCTCAAACTTTTACAGATGCACAATTGAGGGCATCCTGCCGGGCTTCATCACCACCTGGTACGGCAACTTCATCGTCCGTAACCGCAGAGCTCTCCAAAGGGTAGTGCAGTCTGCCCAAAGCATCACTGGGGGCAAATTACCTGCCCTCCAGGACACCTACAGCACCCGATGTCACAGGAACGCCAAAAAGATAATTATGGACATCAACCACCGAGACACGGCCGGTTCACTACGCTATCTTCCAGAAGGCGAAGTCAGGGCAGGTGCATCAAAGCTGGTACCGAGACTGAAAAACAGCTTCTATCTCAAGCCCATCAGACTGCTTAATAGCCATCACTAGCTAACTACCACCCGGTTACTCAACCCAGCACCTTAGAGGCTGCTGTACTATATACATTTACTTGGAATCCCTGACCACTTTAATAATGGAACACTAGTAACATTAATAATGTTTACACACGGCTTTACTCATCTCATATGTATATACTGTATGCTATTCTACTGTATTTTAGTCAACACCACTCAGACATTGCTCAATCTAATATTTATATATTTCTTAATTCCATTATTTTACTTCTATATTAGTGCGTATTGTTGTGAACAGTTAGATACTACTGCACTGTTGGAGCAAGGAACACAAGCATTTAGCTACACCCGCAATAACATCTGCTAAATATGTGTATGCGACCAATACAATTTGAACATTAAGAACACCTGCTCTTTCCATGACATAGACTGACCAGGTGAATCCAGGTGAAAGATATGATCCCTTGTTGATGTCACTAGTTAAATCCACTTCAATCCGTGTAGATGAAGGGGAGGACACTGGTTAAAGGCCTTGAGATAATTGAGACATGGATAGTGTATGTGTGCCATTCAGAGGGTGAAAGGGCAAGGCAAAAGATTTAAATGCTTTTGAACAGGGTATGGTAGTAGGTTCCAGGCACACCGATTTGTGTCAAGAAGTGCAATGCTGCTGGGTTTTACACACAAAAGTTTCCCGTGTGTATCAAGAATGGTCCACCACCCAAAGGACATCTAGCCAACTTGACACAACTGTGGGAAGCATTGGAGTCAACATGGGCTAGCATCCCTGTGGAAGGCTTGACACCTTCAAGAGTCCCTGCCCCGACAAATTGAGGCTATTCTGAGGGCAAAAAGGGGGATGCAACTCAAAATTAGGAAGGTGTCCTTAATGTTTTCTTATACTCAATGTCTTATACTCAATCAGCTATTCAGACATAAAACACTGGCCTTCATATTGCCACTGGCTAGCACAGTGGTATATCAATACATTTTTGCATTACCATTGCAGATCCTTTAAATTGTACACTCACCTCTGCAGACTTTATGGCCTTCAACAAATTTGCCAAAGTCTCTTTAAATGTGTTGACAAGCAAACGGCCAAGCTGTTCATAAAGGGCACCCAGACAGGCAATGGCTGCCCTATAGACAAAAAAGGAAATCAGTTACAAAGTTCTTTCAGATGTTGAAAATACCATTCCTCTTGACTGCACAGTGCACCCACTGTGTAATCCAGAGTCTTCTGTGTTTTTGTTGTTTTTTTTAAAAGAAGTTCATTACATACTAGTAATGCTACTGTATGAATTTTGCCATTTCGGTGAACAGTAGTTAATCATAACAAGATTGATTTCAACAGCCACGTAAACATGGATTGTCATAGAAGCTTTAAGGTATCCCCATGAGTAACAAACATAATCATTAATGTGTAATCAGTCTGATAATTGATATGCACCATCACCCCTCTATAACTGATGGGGATTTCAGCTGCCGCAATCTACTGTACTTACAGTCGAGTTGGCAGGTAGCTGGGTGAGTCGTCCTTGCTGCGGATGATGTCATTGCACCTGTCCACCGTGTGGCTGGAGGTGAGTGAGTCTCCCACCCTGTAGAGCAGGGCCAGGCAGTGGGCTAGGAGCCATCGGGTCGGGGGGCCCGGAGAACCAATCAGAATCCCAGTCAACTGTTCGACCAGACACTTCTGGTTCTTCTTCACATCCGCCTGGGAGAAAATACACTCAGTTCAGTTAATTTATTTGGCCTTTCACAGGAATTTGTCTTGCATTCAAGAGCACAGTTAAAGTCAACATGAAACCATCAACATGTATTGACAACATGACATAGATGACAGTAACGACATAAAACAGATCTCACAGTCAGGCAGCCCTATTTTTGTATGATGAGCAACTGATGTTTTTAATGGGATACTTCAGGATATTAGCATTGAGACCCTATATCTACTTCCCCAGAATCAGCTGGAACTCGTGGATACCATTTGCTAAATGATAGTGGCTACTGGCAAGACAAATCACATCAACATTTCATCTGTAGTTCATTTTTTTCTTCATGACACAGAACCAGCAGAGCAGACCATGATTTAGCATTTACAGCACTCACTGCTTTAATCACGCCTAGAAAGACATACTGACTGGCATCCTGCTAAAAGAGACGGCCCCAGAAAAAGCACTGGGCTAATCTCAGCCTGTTCAAATGGCTCTCTTTTGATCTGACTCTGCTTAGGAATGCACCAAGCGCCGTCTGTCACAGGGGAGGCCATTATCTGCAAGCACCCACTGGGCTCTCCCCTAGTCTCCTCCTTTCCTTATTCCTCTCACCCTGTCTGCAGCAGGGAGCAGCTTCTTCAGGAAGCGCAGCCACTCAAAGACAAATTCAGCCCTCTGGTGTTCTCCCAACTGGCTGCATGCCTCCTCGTTCAGGAGCAAACTGTGGGCTCGTTCCATTCTCCTCCCTCCTTCCCCTCCTCTTGCAGCCGCTCTAGGCCACAGTCTCTGCCTCCCTCTGAGCCGGACAAATTCCAAACTTCAGCCACAAACAGAAAAGGACAGCTTCTTCCCTCTCACTGCGGGAAAAAACTGCTCTGTTCCATCAAGACCTGGAAAACCTGCAAGACATCAGTAAAGAGACTCAGAGTTCATACTCCAATATATGTGAAAGGGGACACTCGTGATAAAATGCACTGCAACCAGGTCACTCAAACAGAACAATTATATTGACGTTGACAAATAGCCAAATCTTGATCTCCTGCAAAGTAGGGCTGTCAAGTGAAGGGCACCGTTCTTCCTTGTTTTTTTTCGAGGAGTGGAAAAAGTAAGTTTATCTGGAACAGCACAGGCAATGAATTATTCAGACAGTCATTCCACAGGATCAGTGCAGAGTGTGCTGGTAGCTAGATCATCATACATTATTCTATTGAGAGGGCTCATTCAGGGAGGGGAATCACGTCTATTTTACACCTATGCTGACTAGTTACTAATCTAGCTAATAACGTTACCCCTCACTCCAACTTCTTGTTTCTTATGACCTGATGATATAGTTAGCTAGCACTAGCTTTGATGACAGATGTAACATATGTCAAATCGTGAGCACAATGTCAAATAGAGAGCAGGACATACAGCAATAACGTTAGCCAAGATCCGGCCGAATTGTGTAACATTCAAGCCAGCCAGCTAGATAACTTACGTTACTAGCCAGCCATATTCTCCAGCTTTTCCCAACGACGTTAGCTGGCTAATGCTAGTTAACTGCCAGTTACAGGCAGAGCAGTCTTCGCTAGTTTGTAAAGAAAGACAGGCTACAACTAGCTAGCTGACATATGCATTCCTATATGAGGTTAGCTAGCACTGCAAGCTAACGTTAACTTTACCACAGCTAGCAAATCATAGTGACGTTAGCTAGCTAACGTTAATGTTGGCACGCAAACGTATCTATCAGTAAATATCAGTAAACATCAGTAAATCCATCCTAAATAAAGATAAACGTAAAAGTTGTACCTGTGGCGAAAACTTAACTAAGCATTTGATGCAACTTCGGGTGAGATGTTGATGTTTCGGTCCAAGATAATATTTACTTGTAGCTACACTGGCGAAGTGAACACATCTGCCGCTTTTCAACTAGGAATAATCGAGCGCAGACACATCGATTGAAGTGCCAAAGTTGACATTTCAGGAGAATAAATCGATACAGACACTTTCAACCCATTTTTCCTTCAACATATTGTGCCACAGGTTGTACCAGACTGTGAAAAACAGGGTTGAGGTTCCTGGGAAGAAATAAGTAGACAAAATAACCAGAGGTAAACTGTAAAGTCGTGGCCAAAGGTGGGTTTTTGTTTGTCCACCCGCCTCTTGAGGGTTGACCAAAAGTTCTCACTTAGTTATCACTTTTGCCTTATGGCAAGGTGCTCCATCATGCTGGAAAAGGCATTGTTTGCCACCAAACTGTTCCTGGATGGTTGGTAGAAGTTGCTCTGAGAGAATGTGTTGGTACCATTCTTTATTCATGGCTGCGTTCTCAGGCAAAATTGTGAGTGAGCCCACTCCCTTTGCTGAGAAGCAACCCCACACATGAAAGGTCTCAGGATGCTTTACTGTTGGCATGACACAGGACTGATGATAGCGCTCACCTCGTCTTCTCCGAACAAGCTTTTTTCCGGATGCCCCAAACAATCGGAAAAGGGATTCATCAGAGAACATGACTTTACCCCAGTCCTCAGCAGTCCAATCCCTGTACCTTTTGTAGAATATCAATCTGTCCCTCAGTCTATCCCATGGCAAAGAGGGACTTTGCAATTAATCATCTGATCACTCTTCATAACAATCTGGAGTATATGCAAATTGCCATCATACAAACTGAGGCAGCAGACTTTGTGAGAAGTAATATTTGTGTCATTCTCAAAACTTTTGGCCACAACTGTATATATTCTGATCCAACCCAGTAACAAACAAAACATTTTTATGGAAATCCAGAGAGGACATGTTTTTAAATCCCTCGTTATGTTGAGATCACAACTTATTTATCTCATGATCAAGACATAACAACATTTGTTTTTTTGAGATCCCAGATAATTTTCTCATGATCAAGACATTGTCAAGATCACTAGATATAAACTCTATAAATAGGAGTGTGGAAGTATTGATTATAGATTGACAGTATGGCTGAGGCGGATCAGTGCATACGTTTCTATTGATTGTTACACCAAGGGATGATGCATTTCATGCTAACATCATGCTTTCATTTGTGTTTGGAGCTCATTATCAGTTTATAAATTATAATGTTAGAAAGCTAAATGTCCCTAACCTTGAGCTAAGAGATTAAGATTACACTACCAACGGGACATTAAAAACTGTAACATCTTATTCTTCCCGGACTCGGGGTTGAACAACTACACTATCTTCATACAGCTGGCTGGTTACACACTATACCCGCAGGATAGCACAGCGGTGTCTGGTAAGACAAAGGACAATGTATTTTTGTAAACAACAGCTGGTGCAGAGATCTAATGAAGTCTCGAGCTGTTGCTCGCCTGAGGTAGAGTATCTCATGATAAACTGTAGAACACACTACCTTCCTAGAGAGTTTTCATCTGTGTTTTTCATAGCTGTTTACAAACCACCACAGTCAAAGGCTGGCACTAAGACAGCATTGTATGAGCTGTATTCCACCATACGCATACAAGAAAAAAGCTCACCCAGAGGCAGCGCTCCTAGTAGCCGGAGACTTTAATGCTGGGAATCTTAAACCCGTTCTACCAAATTTCTGTCAGCAGGTTAAATGTGTAACCAGAGGAAAAGAAACTCTGGACCACCTTTACTCCACACACAGACCCATACAAAGCTCTCCCTCACCCTCCATTTGGCAAATCTGACCATAATTCTATCCTCCTGATTCCAGCTTACAAGCAAAAATTAAAGCAGGAAGCACCAGTGACTCGATCAATAAAAAAAGTGGTCAAATGAAGCAGATGCTAAGCTACAGGACTGTTTTGCTAGCACAGACTGGAATATGTTCCGGGATTCCTCCGATGGCATTGAGGAGTACACCACATCAGTCATTGGCTTCATCAATAAGTGTATCGATGACGTCGTCCCCACAGTGACTGTACGTACATACCCCAACCAGAAGCTATGGATTACAGGCAGCATCTGCACTGAGCTAAAGGCTAGAGCTACCGCTTTTGAGGAGCGTGACTCTAACCCGAAAGCTTATAAGAAATCCCACTATACCCTCCGACGAACCATCAAACAGGCAAAGCGTCAATACAGGCCTAAGATTTAATCGTACTACACCTGCTCTGACGCTTGTCGGATGTGGCAGGGCTTTTAAACCATTACAGACTACAAAGGGAAGCACAGCCAAGAGCTGCCCAGTGACACAAACCTACCAGACAATCTAAATGACATCTATGCTCGCTTCAAGGCAAATAACACTGAAACATGCATGAGAGTACCAGCTGTTCCGGAAGATTGTGTGATCATGCTCTCCGAATTCGATGTGAGTAAGACCTTTAAACAGGTCAACATTCACTTGGCCGCATGGCCAGATGGATTACCAGGACGTGTACCGTGAGCATGCGCTGACTAACTGGCAAGTTTCTTCACTGACATTTTCAACCTCTCCCTGTCTGAGTTTGTAATACCAACATGTTTAAAAAATATATATATATATTTTATTTTTGCATTTTCTAATTAAGAACATTCAAAACAAAAGTGAAAAGATATTAGACAACGATAGGACAAAGTGACAGTAACAGACGAACGTAACAAAAAATAAATTATAATTATAGTTATATAAACAAACATACAATAATAAAAAAATAAAAAATATAAAAAATATAAAAAATACCGAGACATTGGATCACCTGCCGTAGGCTACATATTATACATTACGTGTGAAACATTATGTGAGGATTATATATAGATTCAATCAATGAGATGTGGGGGGAGATTCTCCATATAGTCAATAAAAGTTTGCCAAATTCTGTAAAATGTCTTTAACTTATTCCTCAAGCATTAAGTGATTTTCTCCAAAGGGATACAACTATTAACTTCCGAAAGCCACATTGCAACTGGCAGGGAGGAATCCAATATCCATTTCAAGGCAATACATTTCTTGGCAATCGCTAGCAATATTTCTGTTAGCTTTATAGTATGGCTTTGCCTAAGATTGGTGTTAGTAGAGTTACCCAGTAGACAGACCTCCGGGTCTAAAGGGAATGCAACCCTGTGAATTGAGGATATGGTATTGCATACCCCCTGCCAGAAACCGTGTAGTTTTGAACACTGCCAAGTGGAATGGAGGAATGTTCCTTCATCTGAGCCACATCTAAAACATAGGGAGGAGATATCTGGGTTGAACTTGGGCAGTCTAGATGGGGTGATATAGAGCTGATGGAGGAAATTAAACTGGATCAGTCTGTATCTGGAGTTCAATGTGGATGTAACCCCATCCCTACATAGGTCAAATCAAATCAAATCAAATTTTATTTGTCACATACACATGGTTTGCAGATGTTAATGCGAGTGTAGCGAAATGCTTGTGCTTCTAGTTCCGACAATGCAGTGATAACCAACAAGTAATCTAACTAACAATTCCAAAACTACTGTCTTATACACAGTGTAAGGGGATAAAGAATATGTACATAAGGATATATGAATGAGTGATGGTACAGAGCAGCATACAGTAGATTTTATCGAGTACAGTATATACATATGAGATGAGTATGTAGACAAAGTAAACAAAGTGGCATAGTTAAAGTGGCTAGTGATACATGTATTACATAAGGATGCAGTCGATGATGTAGAGTACAGTATATACGTATGCATATGAGATGAATAATGTAGGGTAAGTAACATTATATAAGGTACCATTGTTTAAAGTGGCTAGTGATATATTTACATAATTTCCCATCAATTTCCATTATTAGAGTGGCTGGAGTTGGGTCAGTGTCAATGACAGTGTGTTGGCAGCAGCTACTCAATGTTAGTGGTGGCTGTTTAACAGTCTGATGGCCTTGAGATAGAAGCTGTTTTTCAGTCTCTCGGTCCCAGCTTTGATGCACCTGTACTAACCTCGCCTTCTGGATGATAGCGGGGTGAACAGGCAGGGGCTCGGGTGGTTGATGTCCTTGATGATCTTTATGGCCTTCCTGTAACATCGGGTGGTGTAGGTGTCCTGGAGGGCAGGTAGTTTGCCCCCGGTGATGCGTTGTGCAGACCTCACTACCCTCTGGAGAGCCTTACGGTTGAGGGCGGAGCAGTTGCCGTACCAGGCGGTGATACAGCCCGCCAGGATGTTCTCGATTGTGCATCTGTAGAAGTTTGTGAGTGCTTTTGGTGACAAGCCAAATTTCTTCAGCCTCCTGAGGTTGAAGAGGCGCTGCTGCGCCTTCTTCACGACGCTGTCAGTGTGAGAGGACCAATTCAGTTTGTCTGTGATGTGTATGCCGAGGAACTTAAAACTTGCTACCCTCTCCACTACTGTTCCATCGATGTGGATAGGGGGGTGTTCCCTCTGCTGTTTCCTGAAGTCCACAATCATCTCCTTAGTTTTGTTGACATTGAGTGTGAGGTTATTTTCCTGAAACCACACTCCGAGGGCCCTCACCTCCTCCCTGTAGGCCGTCTCGTCGTTGTTGGTAATCAAGCCTACCACTGTTGTGTCGTCCGCAAACTTGATGATTGAGTTGGAGGCGTGCGTGGCCACCCAGTCGTGGGTGAACAGGGAGTACAGGAGAGGGCTCAGAACGCACCCTTGTGGGGCCCCCGTGTTGAGGATCAGCGGGGAGGAGATGTTGTTGCCTACCCTCACCACCTGGGGGCGGCTCGTCAGGAAGTCCATTACCCCGTTGCACAGGGCGGGGTCGAGACCCAGGGTCTCGAGCTTGATGACGAGCTTGGAGGGTACTATGGTGTTGAATGCCGAGCTGTAGTCGATGAACAGCATTCTCACATAGGTATTCTTCTTGTCCAGGTGGGTTAGGGCAGTGTGCAGTGTGGTTGAGATTGCATCATCTGTGGACCTATTTGGGCGGTAAGCAAATTGGAGTGGGTCTAGGGTGTCAGGTAGGGTGGAGGTGATATGGTCCTTGACTAGTCTCTCAAAGCACTTCATGATGACGGAAGTGAGTGCTACGGGGCGGTAGTCGTTTAGCTCAGTTACCTTAGCTTTCTTGGGAACAGGAACAATGGTGGCCCTCTTGAAGCATGTGGGAACAGCAGACTGGTATAGGGATTGATTGAATATGTCCGTAAACACACCGGCCAGCTGGTCTGCGCATGCTCTGAGGGCGCGGCTGGGGATGCCGTCTGGGCCTGCAGCCTTGCGAGGGTTAACACGTTTAAATGTCTTACTCACCTCGGCTGCAGTGAAGGAGAGACCGCATGTTTTCGTTGCAGGCCGTGTCAGTGGCACTGTATTGTCCTCAAAGCGGGCAAAAAAGTTATTTAGTCTGCCTGGGAGCAAGACATCCTGGTCCGTGACTGGGCTGGGTTTCTTCTTGTAGTCCGTGATTGACTGTGGACCCTGCCACATGCCTCTTGTGTCTGAGCCGTTGAATTGAGATTCTACTTTGTCTCTGTACTGACGCTTAGCTTGTTTAATAGCCTTGCGGAGGGAATAGCTGCACTGTTTGTATTCGGTCATGTTGCCAGACACCTTGCCCTGATTAAAAGCAGTGGTTCGCGCTTTCAGTTTCACGTGAATGCTGCCATCAATCCATGGTTTCTGGTTAGGGAATGTTTTTATCGTTGCTATGGGAACGACATCTTCAACGCACGTTCTAATGAACTCGCACACCAAATCAGCGTATTCGTCAATATTTTTATCTGACGCAATACGAAACATGTCCCAGTCCACGTGATGGAAGCAGTCTTGGAGTGTGGAGTCCGCTTGGTCGGACCAGCGTTGGACAGACCTCAGCGTGGGAGCCTCTTGTTTTAGTTTCTGCCTGTAGGCAGGGATCAACAAAATGGAGTCGTGGTCAGCTTTTCCGAAAGGGGGGCGGGGCAGGGCCTTATATGCGTCACGGAAGTTAGAGTAACAATGATCCAAGGTTTTACCACCCCTGGTTGCGCAATCGATATGCTGATAAAATGTAGGGTCTTGTTTTCAGATTAGCTTTGTTAAGATCCCCAGATACAATGAATGCAGCCTCCGGATAAATGGTTTCATGTTTGCAAAGAGTTAAATAAAGTTCGTTCAGAGCCATCGATGTGTCTGCTTGGGGGGGATATATACGGCTGTGATTATAATCGAAGAGAATTCTCTTGGAAGATAATGCGGTCTACATTTGATTGTGAGGAATTCTAAATCAGGTGAACAGAAGGATTTGAGTTCCTGTATGTTTCTTTCATCACACCATGTCTCGTTAGTCATGAGGCATACGCCCCCGCCACTCTTCTTACCAGAAAGATGTTTGTTTCTGTCGGCGCGATGCGTGGAGAAACCCGTTGGCTGCACCGCATTGGATAGCGTCTTCCCAGTAAGCCATGTTTCCGTGAAGCAGAGAACGTTGCAGTCTCTGATGTCCCTCTGGAATGCTACCCTTGCTCGGATTTCATCAACCTTGTTGTCAAGAGACTGGACATTGGCAAGAAGAATGCTGGGGAGTGGTGCGCGATGTGCCTTTGTCCGGAGTCTGACCAGAAGACCGCTACGTTTCCCTCTTTTTCGGAGTCGTTTTTTTGGGTCGCTGCATGCGATCCATTCCGTTGTCCTGTTTGTAAGGCAGAACACAGGATCCGCGTCGCGGAAAACATATTATTGGTCGTACTGATGGTGAGTTGACGCTGATCTTATATTCAGTAGTTCTTCTCGACTGTATGTAATGAAACCTAAGATGACCTGGGGTACTAATGTAAGAAATAACACGTAAAAAAAAAAAACTGCATAGTTCACTCCATAGATCCTCATCAAGATCAATACCCAGATCTTTCTCCCATCTAAGTCGGGGTTTATCTAGCCCAGGCAGTGTTAGTCCTGACATAAGAGCATTGTAAACACGGGAAATGGTATTGAACAGTGGTTGGTCTGCGTGGCAGAGTTGTTCAATAGGTGACATCTTAGGTAGGTTCCATTGTCCCTTGAGAGTCACCCTAATAAAGTTTTGTAGTTGTAGGTAGCTAAAGAAGTCCCTGTTAGGCAAGTGGTATTTCTGTTTCAGCTGATCAAAAGACATAAGAACTCCCTCCTCATAACAATGTTCCAGAAGAGTGATCTCCTTATCAGACCATGGTCTAAAGTTACTATTCTGGAAAAACATAGGGATCAATCTATTGTTCCATAAAGGGGTTTTAGGGGAAAGGAATCCCCCTCGTCCGAACAGCTCATGCAGTTTGCACCATGCCAGGACAGAATGTATGATTAAAGGGTTGTCTGTGATGGTTTTTATAGATTTTCTGTCCCATTTGTAAAACAAATCTGCCCCAGTGTCATCATTTACCTCAAGCTTTTCAATGTTCAACCATGAGGGAGAGGGACCATTGTCAAACCTCTGAGCCAGAAACCTAGACTGTGCAGCCCAGTAGTACATTCTAAAATTGGGGAGGTTTAAGCCCCCTTGACTGTAATCAAGGGTCAGTTTATCCAGGCCAACCCTAGGGGGTTTGCCGTGCCAGATAAACCGTCTGGTCAGCTTGTCGAGAGAGGAAAAAAATGCTGCAGGAACAGGGATAGGGAGAGATTGAAACAGATATAGAAACCTGGGCAGGACATTCATTTTAATTACATTGATTCTACCCAGTAGAGTGAGAGGTAAGTCCATCCATTTACAAAGGTCAGCCTCCACCTTTTGCAACAAACTGGCCAGATTGAGTTTATAGAGGTTGTTCAGATTACCATCCACCATTATGCCCAAATATGTGAAGCCCATAGGCGACCATCTAAAAGGAAACTTGTGCTTGATGGTATGATGGTCAAAGACAGACAACGGTAAGATTTCGCTTTTATCAAGATTGACCTTATATCCAGAGAAAGAACTATAACACTGTAGTAGGATCTGCAAGTGAGAGAGGGAGTGTTCTGGGTTTGTTAGGAATAAGATAAGGTCGTCTGCAAAGAGTGATAATTTATGGGTATGGGGGCCCACCTCAAAGCCATGTATGTCAGGGCATGTTCTAATAGCCTCAGCCAACGGTTCGATGGCGAGGGCAAAGAGGTTGGGGCTAATTGGGCAACCTTGTCTGTTCCCCCTATAAAGAGGGAAAGAGGAGGAAGTAATCCCATTGGTAGCAAATCCTAGCTTTAGGAGATTTGTAGAGTGATTTTATCAAATTTACAAACACGGTACCTAAACCGAACTTTTCCAAGACGCGAAAGAGGTATGGCCATTCGACCCTATCAAAGGCCTTTTCAGCGTCGAGGGAGACTGCGACACCAGGTATTTTGTTTTTGTTAGCAAGGTGAATTATATCAAAGAACCTTCTGAGATTATTGGAGGACAATCTATTAATTATGAAGCCAGTCTGATCTGGGTTGACCAACAGGGGAAGACATGACTCCAGTCTCTTAGATAGCATCTTGGTGACCAGTTTACAATCTGTGTTAAGGAGAGAGATTGGTCTATAGGAGGCGCACTTTAGCGGGTTTTTCCCTTTCTTGTGGATTACAGTAATCACTGCTTGAGAGAAGGACTCTGGAAAGCAGTTGTCTTCTCTGGCTTTTTTAAGTACCTCCATAAGGTAGGGGACCAACAGCTCCCTAAATTCTTTATAGAACTCTGAAGGGAAGCCATCCTCCCCAGGAGATTTATTAGAAGGTAAGGATTTAATGGCCTCCAACAATTCAGGGACTGAGAAGTGTTCACTCAGGCGCTCGCTGTCTTCCCCTGGCAGGCATGGGAGGTTGAGAGAGGAGAGAAAGGAGTCTATCTCTGATAGATCATCGCTTGATTGGGAAGTGTAGAGGTCTTCATAGTATTTCTTTAAAGTATTATTAATTTCAGTAGGGTCCAAAGATATCTCTTTAGTGAGAGTTTCTATGGCATTAATTGTCCTCTTACTTTCCTCTGCTTTCAGTTGCCATGCCAATACTTTGTGAGCTTTCTCTCCAAGCTCATAATAACGCTGTTTTGATTTAGTTATGGCCCTCTCAGCTTGATATGTGTTCAGAATATTATATTTACATTTTTTATTTACCAAAAGCCTGTATAGATCTTTAGTCGGGCCTCTTTGGTAGGTTTTCTCTAGCTCTGAGATTTCAGATTCAAGGGCACTCAGTTCCGCACCGTTTTTTTTCTTCAGCCCTTTAGTTTAGGAAATAATCTGTCCCCTCAGGTAGGCCTTCAATGTGTCCCAAAGAATGAAGCTGTCAGGAGCAGAGGGTTTGTTTGTCAAAGTAAAAATATTGATCTGCTCTTTGATGAATACACAAAATTCAGGTTGCTTTAGAAGTGTAGAATTTAGTCTCCATCTATATGCTCCATTTACCTTGGTAGGAATGGAGATTGATAATACCAGAGGAGAATGGTCACTAAGCAATCTGGGGAGATACTCGACATCTAACACTCTATGAAACAGTTGTGTCGAAAGTACAAAGTTATCTATGCGTGTGTGTGTCTTGTGTGGGTGTGAATAAAAAGAGTAGTCCCTATCCTGTGGGTGCAACTGTCTCCAGATGTCTAGTAAATTGAGATCTTTCATGAATGACATGGTGAGCTTGTCGGCTTTGGTAAGAAGTGAGGGTTTATCAGAAGACCTATCAAGAACTGTATCTAAGCAAAAATTAAAATCTCCTCCAACCAGTAGCCATCCTGGTGGTGCTTGAGCAACCTGAAGGAAAACATTCTGAATAAACATATGGTCATCGAAGTTAGGAGCATAAATATTCAATAGGGTCCAAGACTCTGAAAACATATGCCCCTGCACCAAAACAAACCTGCCAGAGGGATCAGAGATGGTGTTGTTGACGCAGAAGGGGATGTGTCTACTTCTCAAAATTGCAGTTCCTCTTGTTTTGGAGTTAAAAGAGGATGCAAAAACTTGTCCTACCCATTCCCTCTTCAATTTATTGTGTTCACTGGCTGTAAGATGTGTTTCTTGTAAAAACACAATGTCAGCCTTTAATTTCTTAAGGAATGTATAGACTCTTTTCCTTTTAATCGGGCTGTTAAGACCTTTTACGTTGAATGTGACATATTTTAGTGGATTAAGCATAGGTTGGGTTTCAAATATGTAACTGAATAGAAATGTCATGTTTTGTCATATATTGTCTTGTCATTATGCTTTCCCTTCTGTTCGTTTCCCCCTGCTGGTCTTATTAGGTTCGTTCCCTCTTTCTATCCCTCTCTCTCCCCCTCCCTCTCTCACTCTCTCGCTCTCTCTTCTCTCTATCGTTCCGTTCCTGCTCCCAGCTGTTCCTATTCCCCTAATCAATCATTTAGTCTTCCCTCACCTGTTCCCGATCCTTTCCCCTGATTAGAGTCCCTATTTCTTCCTTTGTGTTCCGTTCCTGTCCTGTCGGATCCTTGTATGTATTGGTCACCGTGCTGTGTTTGTGTATCGCCCAGTCGTGTCGTGTTTCCCTCAGATGCTGCGTGGTGAGCAGGTGTCTGAGTCTGCTAGGTTCAAGTGCCTTCCCGAGGCTACCTGCTGTTCAAGATCGAGTCTCCAGTCGGTTCTCGTCATTACGAGTGGAAGTTGTGTTTTTTGATTGTATTTTACTTTACTGGATTAAAGACTCTGTTTTCGCCAAGTCGCTTTTGGGTCCTCATTCACCTGCATAACAGAAGGATCCGACCAAGAATGGACCCAGCGACTATGGATTCTCTCTACTCTACTCTCGAGTTCCAGGGAGCGATGCTCGGCAGACACGAGCAGGAATTGTCTGCTGCTCGGCATGCCGTTGAGACCCTGGCCGCTCAGGTCTCCGACCTCTCAAGACAGTATCAGAGTCTTCGTCTCGTGTCACCAGCTACTTCCGGTTCTTCCGAGCCTCCGGAACCTAGGGTTAATAACCCACCTTGTTATTCTGGGCAGCCCACTGAGTGCCGCTCCTTTCTCACCCAGTGTGATATCGTGTTCTCTCTCCAACCCAACACATACTCAAGAGAGAGAGCTCGGATTGCCTACGTCATATCACTCCTTACTGGTCGGGCTCGGCAGTGGGGCACAGCTATCTGGGAGGCAAGCGCTGAGTGTACTAACAATTATCTGAACTTTAAAGAGGAGATGATAAGGGTTTTTGATCGCTCAGTTTTTGGGAAAGAAGCTTCCTGGTCCCTGTCTTCCCTATGTCAAGGTAATCGATCCATAACGGATTACTCAATAGAGTTTCGCACTCTTGCTGCCTCCAGTAACTGGAACGAGCAGGCGTTGCTCGCTCGTTTTCTGGAGGGACTCCACGCTAAGGTTAAGGATGAGATTCTCTCTCGGGAGGTTCCATCTAGCGTGGATTCTTTGATTGAACTCTCTATTCGCATTGAACGACGGGTAGATCTTCGTCACCGAGCTCATAGAAGAGAGCTCGCGTTAACTGTGTCTCCCCTCTCTCCGACACTACCGTCTTTCCCCACTGACTCAGGTGTTGAGCCCATGCAGCTGGGGGGTATTCGCATCTCGGCTAAGGAGAGGGAACGGAGAATCACCAACCGCCTCTGTCTCTATTGCGGTTCCGCTGGTCATTTTGTCATGTCATGTCCAGTTAAAGGCCAGAGCTCATCAGTAAGCGGAGGGCGACTGATAAGCGCTACTAGACGGTCCTCTCCGTCAAGTACATGTACTACTTTACCGGTCCATCTACGCTGGACCGGATCGGCAGCATCCTGCAGTGCATTAATAGACTCTGGGGCAGAGGGCTGTTTTATGGACGAAGCCTGGGCGCGGGAACATGACATTCCTCTCAGACAGTTAGGGAGCCCACGGTCATGTTTGCCTTGGATGGTAGTCCTCTCCCCAGTATATTATATGAAACACTACCTTTAACCCTCACTGTATCTGGTAACCATAGTGAGACCATTTCTTTTTGATTTTTTGTTCACCTTTTACACCTGTTGTTTTGGGTCATCCCTGGCTAGTGTGTCATAATCCTTCTTTTGATTGGTCTAGTGGTTCTGTCCTTTCCTGGAGCGTTTCTTGTCATGTGAAGTGTTTAATGTCTGCTATTTCTCCTGTTTGTTCTGTCCCCTCTTCTCAGGAGGAACCTGGTGATTTGACAGGAGTGCCGGAGGAATATCATGGTCTGCGCACGGTCTTCAGTCGGTCCAGAACCAACTCCCTTCCTCCTCACCGGTCGTATGATTGTTGTTCTGATCTCTTTAAGAAGCGTTTTGCTTCCGCTCCTATCCTTGTTGCACCTGACGTCACTAAACAGTTTATTGTTGAGGTTGACGCGTCGGGGTGGGCGTGGGAGCCATTCTGTCCCAGCGCTCCGATACTGACGATGGGGTCCACCCTTGTGCGTATTTTTCTGCTTCTGCTCCTGGTCTTGCTGGGTCTCAGTCTGTTCCCTGCCATCGCATCTCTCCTGTTCTTGTTCCTGCCCTTGCTGTGTCTCAGTCTGTCCCTAGTTGTTACTCTCCTGGCCTGTTTGGTCCTGTTTGCTCTAAAGTTTTCAGTTCTCTACCCGTGTCTCATTTTTTTTTTAGAGTAGTACCCTAGTTTCCCTTTTTATCGTTTTTTTCGTTACGGTCCTGAGGAGAGGAGTTGGGTTCTTTCTCGGGACGTGCTGGACCGTTTGATCTATGGTTTCCTCCGTTGCCGCCAGTGTTCCTCCTCGAGAGCGCCAGGAGGCGCTCGGTGAGTGGGGGGGTACTGTCATGTTTTGTCATATATTGTCTTGTCATTATGCTTTCCCTTCTGTTCGTTTCCCCCTGCTGGTCTTATTAGGTTCGTTCCCTCTTTCTATCCCTCTCTCTCCCCCTCCCTCTCTCACTCTCTCGCTCTCTCTTCTCTCTATCGTTCCGTTCCTGCTCCCAGCTGTTCCTATTCCCCTAATCAATCATTTAGTCTTCCCACACCTGTTCCCGATCCTTTCCCCTGATTAGAGTCCCTATTTCTTCCTTTGTGTTCCGTTCCTGTCCTGTCGGATCCTTGTATGTATTGGTCACCGTGCTGTGTTTGTGTATCGCCCAGTCGTGTCGTGTTTCCCTCAGATGCTGCGTGGTGAGCAGGTGTCTGAGTCTGCTAGGTTCAAGTGCCTTCCCGAGGCTACCTGCTGTTCAAGATCGAGTCTCCAGTCGGTTCTCGTCATTACGAGTGGAAGTTGTGTTTTTTGATTGTATTTTACTTTACTGGATTAAAGACTCTGTTTTCGCCAAGTCGCTTTTGGGTCCTCATTCACCTGCATAACAAGAAATCTATCATATGCAGATAATTAGGAAATGTTTAAACTTTGGTTTGAGCACAAAAGTGACCTGTGTGTCTCTTTAGGAGGAAACAATAAACATAGAAAAAAGGAAGAAAAAACTAATAAAAATAAAAATCCCACCCCGATTGTCAGACTAGAACAACAGTCCCAACAATCAAACATGAATACGCTTGTAGAGATACGTTGCTGCTCGCTTTCCATCTTGCTCTTACTAGCTAAACCTTGGCGTAAACTAAAACCTGCGAGCTCTCTATATTGAAAACAAACGTTGTGAATAGATATTTATGGCTGCATATTTACTGCCCACGGTAAGGGCTGCTTGAGTTTCTTTACGAAAGATTAACATAAATGAGGGGGAAAGCAGTGGGCCTAAACCCACTTATTGCTTCGCCCAGTAGATATGGACTAAACCAAAATATACTCTCCTGTTAGTTGAAAATGTACAAATCAATTAAAGTGACCGGGAGATACCAGCAGTTCAATCCGGATAAGAGAAAACAAACAAACTGCATTTTATCCCCCAGAGAGACCGTCCTGGCTCAGACTCAGACGTTGCTCAGTTCTTTGAGAAAAGTGTGCACTTTTCCCGGTGTGTTGAAGAGATGGCTTCGGCCTTTGTACTGAACTTTCATCCACGCAGGGTGGATGAGGTAGCCGGTGATGTTCTTCTCCTTCAGTGCATTCACTCCAATTTGCACACCGCCCCAACAAATCCATAGATGATGCAATCTCAATTGCACTCCACACTGCCATTTCCCACCTGGACAAAAGGAACACCTATGTGAGAATGCTATTCATTGAATACAGCTCAGCGTTCAACACCATAGTGCCCTCAAAGCTCATCAATAAGCTAAGGTCCCTGGGACTAAACACCTCCAGCTGCAACTGGATCCTGGACTTCCTGACGGGCCGTCCCCAGGTGGTAAGTGTAGGTAACAACACATCCGCCACACTGATCCTCAACACGGGCCCCTCAGGCTGCGCTCATGACTGCACAGCCAGGCACGACTCAAACACCATCATTAAGTTCGCCGTTGACTCAACAGTGGTAGGCCTGATCACCGACAATGACGAGACAGCCTATAGGGAGGTGGTCAGAGACCTGGCCATGTGGTGCAAGGACAACAACCTCTCCCTCAATGTGATCAAGACAAAGGAGATGATTGTGGACTACAAGAAGAAGAGGACCGAGCACACCCCATTCTCATCGACTGGACTGCAGTGGAGCAGGTTGAGAGCTTCAAGTTCCTTGGTGTCCAGCCATAAGACTCTTGAACATCTAATCAAATGGTACCCAGACTATTTACATTGACCCCCCCCCCAGCCTGCCAGGAATAGAGGACACCCACTCTGGATTATACGTTTGACCTCTGTCATTGCCAACAAAGGGTATATAACAAAGTATTGAGATAAACTTTTGTTATTGTCCAAATACTTACTTTCCACCATAATTTGCAAATAAATGAATTAAAAATCCTACAATGTGATTTTCTAGATTTTATTTTCTCATTTTGTCTGTCATAGTTGAAGTGTACCTATGGTGAAAATTACAGGCCTCTCTCATCTTTTTAAGTGGGAGAACTTGCACAATTGGTGGCTGACTAAATACTTTTTTGCCCCACTGTACCTGACATAACTCTTGCCTTGCCAAAGACACCACCCCACATTCTACCTTCAATGCTTCAACTAGAGCAGTTATGGCTGTGGAATAAAGTTGTGTTGTAACAAATAATACTATTCTAAAACAAAACAGAAGCAACCTGTACAATGAACAATCTATACAATTTCATTACAGACCTTTGTACTTCAAAGTGATAGAATTGTTGAGAGACATTAGGAACACATTCCTAATAAAGCACACATAGATCACCATCCCAACTTGAATTTGCACGCAGAATACATGGAGAAAATGAATGTTCAATATGAAACCATTGAACTATTGATGGAAATACAGACACTGCTTTACAACCATTGTTACCAGAGAATTCCCATTAACATGTGCGTTGACAGGCTGGTTGATAGATTCTGGAATAGGTTCAGGCACCCTGTCAAAATAAAGGTTACATTTAAAAAATCTGCATGACCACCTCTATCATAATCATGATCACTGCTCATAGTGTATGCGCTGAGGAGAACAGAAGTCACTCGTTATTGATTTGGCTCAGACTACACAAAATAGAGGGAGAAATAGAGCAAGCTTCTCAAAAGACAATTACGTATCCGTTTTGATCACACAGATCAATAACAACAAAAACACCCTACCTGCAAGATTCTGGCTCTGCAATGATCTCTGAAGATAGATACAATGTCCTCTGACTCATTGCGAGGTTCCATCCTGGCCTTTTTCGGGAGGGGGTGTGAAGCTGAGCGCTCATCAGTTTTCTATCCAGTTGTTGACATCGCCTGTCATGGTGCCCTCGGAAAAGCGCCCCATCAGCAGTTCCATGCACTTTTTCCTCATTCAGGTGATTAACCTCGTCATGGCAGGCAGTCAGGGTTCGTTGACACTTCTGTTACACAGAACTTTACGAATGACATTCCTCTTATTGATGTGTCGAGCACCATCTGGACAGGGATGATTATCAGTTCAGAGGGTGTCATTTGAATTATTATCAAATAATTACTTCTCTCCCATCATCATCTTTCTCTCATCATTATTTACCTTCCATAAGGAAACTCTTACAAAATCTTCTGACCGCTTTTCCCCACAAACAACAAAATTGGTGGGTAGATTTTTATGCGTCATATTTGGAGAAGGAAGCTTGGTCCTGTGTTGTAGCAGCCTACTCGTCATTTGGTGCTTTAGAGGAGGCTGGCCTCCAAGGTAATGTTGATAAGGAACCAATACACGCAGTCAGTCAGGAAAGCTAAGGCCAGCTTCTTCAGGCAGAAATTTGCATCCTGTAGCTCCAACTCCAAAAAGTTCTGGGACACTGTGAAGTCCATGGAGAACAAGAGCACCTCCTCCCAGCTTCCCACTGCACTGAGGCTCGGTAACACAGTCACCACCGATAAATCCATGATTATCGAAAACTCCAACAAGCATTTCTCAACGGCTGGCCATGCCTTCCGCCTGACTACTCCAACCTCGGCCAACAGCTCCGCCCCCCCCGCAGCTACTCGCCCGAGCCTCTCCAGGTTCTCCTTTACCCAAATCCAGATAGCAGATGTTCTGAAAGAGCTGCAAAACCTGGACCCGTACAAAACAGCTGGGCTTGACAATCTGGACCATCTATTTCTGAAACTATCTGCCGCCATTGTCGCAACCCCTATTACCAGCCTGTTCAATCTCTCTTTCATATCGTCTGAGATCCCCAAGGATTGGAAAGCTGCCGCAGTCATCCCCCTCTTCAAAGGGGGAGACACCCTGGACCCAAACTGTTACAGACCTATATCCATCCTGCCCTGCCTATCTAGGGTCTTCGAAAGCCAAGTCAACAAACAGGTCACTGACCATCTCGAATCCTACCGTACCTTCTCCGCTGTGCAATCTGGTTTCCGAGCTGGTCACGGGTGCACCTCACGGTACTCTGTATATATCAATTATGTTGCTCTTGCTGCGGGCGATTCTCTGATCCACCTCTATGCAGACGACACCATTCTATATACTTCCGGCCCGTCCTTGGACACTGTGCTATCTAACCTCCAAACGAGCTTCAATGTCATACAACACTCCTTCCGTGGCCTCCAACTGCTCTTAAACGCGAGTAAAACCAAATGCATGCTTTTCAACCGATCGCTGCCTGCACCCGCATGCCCGACTAGCATCACCACCCTGGATGGTTCCGACCTTGAATATGTGGACATCTATAAGTACCTAGGTGTCTGGCTAGACTGTAAACTCTCCTTCCAGACTCATATCAAACATCTCCAATCGAAAATCAAATTTAGAGTCGGCTTTCTATTCTGCAACAAAGCCTCCTTCACTCACGCCGCCAAACTTACCCTAGTAAAACTGACTATCCTACCGATCCTCAACTTCGGCGATGTCATCTACAAAATAGCTTCAAACACTCTACTCAGCAAACTGGATGCAGTTTATCACAGTGCCATCCGTTTTGTCACTAAAGCACCTTATACCCCCCAACACTGCGACCTGTATGCTCTAGTCGGCTGGCCCTCGCTACATATTCGTCGCCAGACCCACTGGCTCCAGGTCATCTACAAGTCCATGCTAGGTAAAGTTCCGCCTTATCTCAGTTCACTGGTCACGATGGCAACACCCACCCGTAGCACGCGCTCCAGCAGGTGTATCTCACTGATCATCCCTAAAGCCAACACCTCATTTGGCCGCCTTTCGTTCCAGTTCTCTGCTGCCTGTAACTGGAACGAATTGCAAAAATCGCTGAAGTTGGAGACTTTTATCTCCCTCACCAACTTAAAACATCTGCTATCTGAGCAGCTAACCGATCACTGACATTGTCTATCGGTAAATAGCCCACCTATTTTTACCTACCTCATCCCCATACTGTTTTTATTTATTTACTTTTCTGCTCTTTTGCACACCAATATCTCTACCTGTACATGACCATCTGATCATTTATCACTCCAGTGTTAATCTGCAAAATTGTAATTATTCGCCTACCTCCTCATGCCTTTTGCACACGATGTATATAGACTCTCTTTTTTTCTACTGTGTTATTGACTTGTTAATTGTTTACTCCATGTGTAACTCTGTGTTGTCTGTTCACACTGCTATGCTTTATCTTGGCCAGGTCGCAGTTGCAAATGAGAACTTGTTCTCAACTAGCCTACCTGGTTAAATAAAGGTGAAATAAAAAATACAAAATAAAATAAGAAAGTCTTTACTTCAGTATCAATCTGTAGCAGGCATACAGCTCCATAATGCCTAACTTGGCTCACTGATACTACATAGTATCACACTCAGATACACATAACAGCAGAGCTATCTATTGGCTTGGGGACATCTCGCAACAAAACTGGTATGAAGCACACTTATCTATTTCTAAACACTTTAAACAGAACTCTGGGCCCTTATTCACAAATAGTGTCAGAGTATAGTGCTAATATAGGATCAGTTTAGCACTGCATACTCTGAGATGCTTTTTGAGTACAGGCCCTGAAATATGATAAGGTATGAGTACCTCAGGAGGACAGAAGAGGAACTGGCTAGGCACTGCATGTGGTTTGGGACACAGTTTCTCCAGTTCGGTCAAAGCAGTCCTCAGTGAAGTGACTGAAACACAACACAGACCTGTGCCTCGGGTAATACCGTTGTTCTCTCTATCCTCTTCAGTCCCTCACTGACAAGGCATGCAATCTGGTCTCAGAGCATTTTGTTTTATTATGTACGTTTAGTATATGTCATGTTTGGTATGTTTTTTTAAATTAGTTTTTTTTTGCCCCAATTTCATGGTATCCAATTGGTAGTCACAGTTTTGTGTCATCGCTGCAACTCCCGTACGGACTCGGGAGAGGTGAAGGTCGAGAGCCTTGCGTCCTCCGAAACACAACCCAACCAAGCTTCTTGACACAATGTCCACTTAACCCAGAAGCTAGCCACACCAATGTGTCAGAGGAAACGTCGTACACCTGGAGACCAGAGTCAGCATGCACTGCGCCCAGCCCGCCACAGGAGTCGCTAGTGCGCGATGAGACAAGGACATCCCTGCCGGCCAAAACCTCCCCTAACCCAGACGACCCTGGGCCAATTGTGCGCTGCCTCATGGGTCACCCGGTTGCAGCCGGCTGCAACAGAACCTGGACTCGAACCCAAAATCTCAAATGACACAGACCGCTGCGCCACTCGGGAGGCCGACATTTGGTATGGTTACATAAGACAGATGGTTACTTAATGAAAGGAGGGTGGTTAATGCAAACTTCTAGCAACCCAAAGGTTGTCAGTTCGAATCTCATTACGAAAAACATTTAGCATTTTACTAATTAGAAACTTTTCAACTACTTACCACGACTTGCACTGGTTCTATGCACACTCACTAGACTCTACCCACACATACTACACTGACACTCTAACACACACAACATACGCTCACACACACACACACATGCATATTAAAGCCACACACACACTTAGACATAGACACACTTTCACACACGCTGCTGCTACTCTATTATATATCTTGACTGCGTAGTCTACACTGGCTTGCAAAAGTATTCACCCCCTTGGCATTTTTCCTATTTTGTTGCCTTATAACCTGGAATTAAAATAGATTTTTTTGGGGGGGGGGTTTGTACCATTTGATTTACACAACATGCCTACCACTTTGAAGATGCTAAATATTTTTTATTGTGAAACAAACAAGAAATAAGAACACAAAACTGAAAACTGGAGAGTTTGTAACTATTCACCCCCCCCCCTCCCAAAGTCAATAGTTTGTAGAGACACCTTTTGCAGCAATTACAGCTGCAAGTCTCTTGGGGTATGTCTCTGTAAGCTTGGCACATCTAGCCACTGGGATTTTTACCCATTATTCGAGGCAAAACTGCTCCAGCTCTTTCAAGTTGGATGGGTTCCGCTGTTGTACAACAATCTTTAAGTCATACCACAGATTCTCAATTGGATTGAGGTCTGGGCTTTGGCTAGGCCATTCCAAGACATTTAAATGTTTCCCCTGAAACCACTTGAGTGTTGCTTTAGCAGTACACTTATTGTCATTGTCCCACTGGAAGGTGAACCTCCGTCCCAGTCTCAAATCTCTGGAAGACTGAAACAGGTTCCCCTCAAGGATTTCCCTGTATTTGGCGCCATCCATCCTTCCTTCAATTCTGACCAGTTTCCCAGTCCCTGCCGATGAAAAACATACCCAAAACATGATGCTGCAACCACCATGCTTCACTGTGGGGATGGTGTTCGCGGGGTGATGGGAGGTGTTGAGTTTGTTGCAGACAGTGTTTTCCTTGATGGCCAAAAAGTTAAATGTTAGGCTCATCTAACCAGAGTACCTTCTTCCATATGTTTGGGGAGTCTCCCACATGCCTTTTGGCAAACACCAAACGTGTTTGCTTATTTTTTTCTTTAAGCAATAGCTTTTTTATGGCCACTCTTCCATAAAGCCCAGCTCTGTGGAGTATACGGCTTAAAGTGGTCCTGTGGACAGATATTCCAATCTCTGCTGTGGAGCTTTGGAGCTCCTTCAGGGTTATCCTCGGGTCTCTTTGTTGTTTATTTGATTAATGTCCTCCTTGCCTGGTCCGTGAGTTTTGGTGGGCGGCCCTCTCTTGGCAGGTCTGTTCTGGTGCCATAGTCTTTCCATTTTTTAATAATGGATTTAATGGTGCTCCTTGGGATTTTCAAAGTTTTGAAAAAAAAAGTATAACCCAACCCTAATCTGTACTTCTCCACAACTTTGTTGCTGACCTGTTTGGAGAGCTTCTTGGTCTTCATGGTGCCTCTTGCTTGGTGGTGTTGCAGACACTGAGGCCTTTTAGAACAGGTGTATATATACTGAGATCATGTGACACTTAGATTGCACAGAGGTGGACTTTATTTAACTAATTATGTGACTTCTGAAGGTAATTGGTTGCACCAGATCTTATTTAGGGGCTATTTATATATATATATATATATATATATATATATATATATATATATATATATATATATATATATTTTTACCCCCCCTTTTCTCCCCAATTTTGTGATATCCAATTGCGATCTTGTCTGATCGCTGCAACTCCCGAACGGGCTCGGGAGAAGCGAAGGTCGAGTCATACGTCCTTGAAGAATGACCCGCCAAACCTCGCTTTTTAACACCCACCCGCTTAACCCAGAAGCCAGCCGCACCAATGTGTTGGAGGAAGCGCCATTCAACTGACGACCGAAATCAGCCTGCAGGCTCCCAGGCCACCACAAGGAGTCACTAGAGCGCAATGAGCCAGGTAAAGCCCCCCCCGGCCAAACCCTCCCCTGACCCAGATGATGCTGGACCAGTTGTGTACCACTCTATGGGACTCCCGGGTATGGCCGGTAGTGACACAGCCTGGGATCAAACCCGGGTCTGTAGTGACGCCTCAAGCACTACGATGCAGTGCCTTAGACCGCTGTGCCACTCAGGAGGCCAGCCTAGTCACTTTTTACCCCTACCTACACGTACATACTGTATTACCTCAACAACCTCATACCCCTGCACATTGACTCTGTGTTGGTACTCCTTGTATATAGCCTCGTTATTGTTATTTTATTGTTTTACTATTAAACTTTTTTATTTAGCAAATATTTTTCTTACTTTTTAACTCTGCATTGTTGGGAATGGGCTCGTGTATTCTGCGCATGTGACCAATCAAATTTGATTTGATTTGAAATGTCAGACCCAGGCTCCTCTCCACTGATCTGTTGTAGTTGTTGCAGCTGTTCTGTACACGCTACAGCTATACGTCTTGGAGCCGTCCAGCATCCACACGCGTCACAGTTGCTGATCAAGTCTGCCACGTCCGGTAATATAGAGCCCCAGTAGTAGTGGGCACTGATGGCTCTCTGGAACCGGATCAGAATGGAAGTGAGAGTAGGTCGGTGGGGAAAAGGGCCCATAAACGGCAGTGTGAGTCCAGAAAAGATCAAAAGGCGGCCTGTATATTGCAGTGAAACTTTAGTTTACTATTCACAAAATGATTTACAAAAATATATCTTTAAGTAGCAGCAGATCAGCATATTACACCAAAAGTTTGTAGACACCTGCTCGTCATTGGACAGGAAAAGGCGCAACGCTTGCTCAACATTAAACATTATTTATTTTAAGCAAGTTTAAAAGATGGATGTTTCAGCCTTCAATGGCCTTTTTCAGAATAATTACAAAGGAAATGGACAAGTTCATATAGGGCACGGGGAAGGCAATTAAGGGGGGAAACTCTCTTCAGCTGGTGGTGCTACTGAAAGACGGTGTGGTAGACCATATAGTGTGGTACTCAGTGTGTGGGGTACAGTGGTCAATGTCTCCACCTAGTGTTGAAATACAGCAGTGGAACCAGTAAAAAACTTGGTAAACTGGTAAGCTTTTTCAACTACAGTAGGTGCAATTGATTTACAACCATCACTATATAATATATGTTGAATATGTTGGGCATTGGAAAATAAATAATGGGGCTAAGCAAAACTAGTTATAACAACGAAAAACATAAAGAAAGCTTAGGCAAGAGGTCTAACAACTGGTTTGGACAATAGTTTGTGAGCTTGTAAGCAGTTCGTGAGCTAGTAAGCTTCCTCCATATGTAAACAAGAGGTACAAATTGGAGGGGGGGGGGTTTGTCATTGGACCAGCAAAGGGATGGGAACCTTCACAAAAGCATACTATAGTCCTTCTCTAGGTTAAGACCTCCAGCGACTAAAATATATAAGAAATGGATCCAGAACGTTTCACTGGACCTTCCGTGTTTGTCAACGTAACCTGCTCATCGAACATCTCATTCCAAAATCATGGGCATTAATATGGCGTTGGTCCCCCCCTCTGCTGTTATAACAGCCTCCACTCTTCTGGGAAGGCTTTCCACTAGATGTTGGAACATTGCTGCGGGGACTTGCTTCCATTCAGCCACAAAAGCATTAGTGAGGTCAGGCATACCAAAAGTGTTCGATGGAGTTGTGGTCAGGGTTCTGTGCAGACCAGTGAAACTCTGAAACACCGATCTTGACAAAGCATTTCTAAATGGACCTCGAAACAGAATGACATAATACAGAACATTATTAGACAAGAACACCTCAAGGACAAAACAACATACATTTTTAAAAAGGCACACGTAGCCTACATATCAATGCATTCACAAACTATCTAATAGGTCAAATAAGGGAGAGGTGTTGTGCTGTGAGGTGTTGCTTTATCTTCTTTTTTTAAACCAGGTTTGCTGTTTATTTGAGCAATATGAGATGGAATGAAGTTCCATGCAATAAGGGCTCTATATAATACTGTACGTTTTATTTGAATTGGTTATGGATTTGGGGACTATGAAAAGACCCCTGGTGGCATGTCTGGTGGGAAACGTGTGTGTGTCAGAGCTGTGTGTAAGTTGACTATGCAAACAATTTGGGATTTTCAACAGATTCATGTTTCTTGTAAAAAAAAGAAGTGATGCAGTCAGTCTCTCCTCAACTCTTAGACTGGTATGCATTGTATTTATATCAGCCCTCTGATTACAATTAAGAGCAAAACGTGTCGCTCTCTTCTGGGCCAGCTGCAGCTTAACTAGGTCTTTCCTTGCAGCGCTGGACCACATGACTGGACAATAATCAAAATGAGATAAAACTAGAGCCTGCAGAACTTGCTTTTTGGAGTGTGGTGCCAAAAAACTAGAGCATCTCTTTATTACGGCTAGACCTCTTCCCATTTTTGTAACCACTGAATCTCTTATGTTTTGACCATGAACGTTTACAATCTAAGGTAACGCAAAAGTAATTTAGTCTCCTCAACTTGTTCAACAGCCACACCATTCATTACCAGATTCAGCTGAGGTCTAGCGCTTAAGGAATGATCTGTACCAAATACAGTGCTCTTAGTTTTAGAGATGTTCAGGACCAGTTTATTACTGGCCACACGTTCCAAAACCGACTGCAACTCTTTGTTAAGGGTTTCAGTGACTTCATTAGCTGTGGTTGCTGATGCGTATATGGTTGAATCATCAGCATTGGTAAAAATAGAGAAGAGTAAAAGGCCTAGAGAGCTGCTCTGCGGTACACCACACTTTTTTCATCACCGACCATTTTGAATCCCACCGTACCTTCTCCGCTATGCAATCTGGTTTCCGAGCTGGTCATGGGTGCACCTCAGCCACGCTCAAGGTCCTAAATTATATAATAACCGGCATCAATAAAAGACAGTACTGTGCAGCCGTCTTCATCGACCTGGCCAAGGCTTTCGACTCTGTCAGTCACCGTATTCTTATCGGCAGAGTCAGCCTTGGTTTCTCTAATGACTGCCTCGCCTGGTTCTCTAACTACTTCTCAGATAGAGTTCAGTGTGTCAAATCGGAGGGCCTGTTGTCCGGACCTCTCGCTGTCTTTATGGGGGTGCCACAAAGTTCAATTCTCGGGCCGACTATTTTCTCTATATGATGTGATTCTTTGATCCACCTCTACGCAGACAACACCATTCTGTATACATCTGGCCCTTTCAAACGAGCTTCAATGCCATACAACACTCCTTCTGTGGCCTTAAATTCTAGTAAAACGAAATGCATGCTCTTCAACCGATCGCTACCCGCCCGCCAGACTAGCATCACTACTCTAGACTGTTCTGACTTAGAATATGTGGACAACTATAAATACCTAGGTGTCTAGCTAGACTGTAAACTCTCCTTCCAGCCCCCTCTTTAAGCATCTCCAATCCAAAATTACATCTAGAATTGGCTTCCTATTTCGCAACAAAGCCTCCTTCACTCATGCTGCCAAACATACCCTCGTAAAACTGACTATCCTACCAATCCTTGACTTCGGTGATGTCATTTACAAAATAGCTTCCAACACTCTACTCAGCAAATTGGATGCAGTCTATCACAGTGCCATCCGTTTTGTCACCAAAGCCCCATATATGACCCACCATTGCGACTTGTATGCTCTCGTTGGCTGGTTCTCGCTATTTATTCATCGCCAAAGCCACTGGCTTCAGATCATCTATAAGTCTTTACTAGGTAAAGCTCAGCCTTTTCTCAGCTCACTGATCACCTTAGCAACACCTATCCGTAGCATGCGCTCCAGCAGGTATATTTCAATGGTCATCCTCAAACCTCCTTTGGCCGCCTTTCCTTCCAGTTCTCTGTTGCCAATGACTGGAACGAATTGCAAAAATCACTGAAGTTGGAGACATATCTCCCTCACTAACTTTAAGCTTCAGCTGTCAGAGCAGCTTACCGATCGCTGCAGCTGTACACAGCCCATCTGTAAATAGCCCATCCAACCAACTACCTACCTCATCCACATATTTATTTTTGTTTTTCTGCTCTTTTGCACACCAATATCTCTACTTGCACATCCTCATCTGCACATATATCACTCCAATGTTAATTGCTAAATTCTAATTACTTCGCCACTATGGCCTGTTTATTGCCTTACCTCCTTATTTCATTTGCACACACTGTATACAGATTTTTCTATTGTTATTGACTGTGTGTTTGTTTACCTCATGTGTAACTCTGTGTTGTTGTTTTTGTCACAGTGCTTTGCTTTATCTTGGCCAGGTCACAGTTGTAAATGAGAACTTGTTCTCAACTGGCCTACCTGGTTAAATAAAGGTGAAAAAAACAAAACATGTTTGACATTAGAGATTACATTTACATTACATTTAAGTCATTTAGCAGACGCTCTTATCCAGAGCGACTTACAAATTGGTGCATTCACCTTATGACATCCAGTGGAACAGCCACTTTACAATAGTGCATCTACATATTTTAAGGGGGGGTGAGAAGGATTACTTTATCCTATCCTAGGTATTCCTTAAAGAGGTGGGGTTTCAGGTGTCTCCGGAAGGTGGTGATTGATTCCGCTGTCCTGGCGTCGTGAGGGAGTTTGTTCCACCATTGGGGAGCCAGAGCAGCGAACAGTTTTGACTGGGCTGAGCGGGAACTGTACTTCCTCAGTGGTAGGGAGGCGAGCAGGCCAGAGGTGGATGAACGCAATGCCCTTATTTAGGTGTAGGGCCTGATCAGAGCCTGGAGGTACTGAGGTGCCGTTCCCCTCACAGCTCCGTAGGCAAGCACCATGGTCTTGTAGCGGATGCGAGCTTCAACTGGAAGCCAGTGGAGAGAGTGGAGGAGCGGGGTGACGTGAGAGAACTTGGGAAGGTTGAACACCAGACGGGCTGCGGCGTTCTGGATGAGTTGTAGGGGTTTAATGGCACAGGCAGGGAGCCCAGCCAACAGCGAGTTGCAGTAATCCAGACGGGAGATGACAAGTGCCTGGATTAGGACCTGTGCCGCTTCCTGTGTGAGGCAGGGTCGTACCTTGCGGATGTTGTAGAGCATGAACCTACAGGAACGGGCCACCGCCTTGATGTTAGTTGAGAACGACAGGGTGTTGTCCAGGATCACGCCAAGGTTCTTAGCGCTCTGGGAGGAGGACACAATGGAGTTGTCAACCGTGATGGCGAGATCATGGAACGGGCAGTCCTTCCCCGGGAGGAAGAGCAGCTCCGTCTTGCCGAAGTTCAGCTTGAGGTGGTGATCCGTCATCCACACTGATATGTCTGCCAGACATGCAGAGATGCGATTCGCCACCTGGTCATCAGAAGGGGGAAAAGAGAAGATTAATTGTGTGTCGTCTGCATAGCAATGATAGGAGAGACCATGTGAGGTTATGACAGAGCCAAGTGACTTGGTGTATAGCGAGATGCTTCCAATAAAGAAACACTGAGTTCTATTAGATAGATAGCTCAGAATCCACGATATGGCAGAGTTTGAAAAGACATAGAACTTAAGTTTTTTCAACAACAGGATATGGTCAATAATATCAAAGGCTGCACTGAAATCTAACAGTACAGCTCCCACAATCTTATTATCAATTTCTTTCAACCAATCATCAGTCATTTGTGTCAGTGCAGCACATGTTGAGTGCCCTTCTCTATAAGCATGCTGAAAGTCTGTGGTTAATTTGTTTACAGAGAAATAGCATTGTATTCGGTCAAACACAATTTTTTCCAACAATTTGCTAAGAGCTGGCAGCAAGCTTATAGAGGCAGTTTGGAACTCGTTAATGAGGACAGGCTATTTTTACACGCTACATACTTCAGCACTCGGCGGTCCCGTTCTGTGAGCTTGTGTGGCCTACCACTTCGCGGCTGAGCCGTTGTTGCTCCTAGACGTTTCCCCTTCACAATAACAGCACTTAAAGGTTACCCGGGGAAGCTCTAGCAGGGCAAAATGGACTAACTGACTTATTGGAAAGGTGGCATCCTATCATAGTGCCACTTTGAGTCATTGAGCTCTTCAGTAAGGCCATTCTACTACCAATGTTGGTCTGTGGAGTTGCATGGCTGTGTGCTCGATTTTATACTGTTAGCAACGTGTGGGTGAAATAGTCTAATCCATTCATTTGAAGGGGTGTACACATACTTTTGTATATATAGTGTATGTTACAGCAGGTTGCTGATCAGCCCAAAGTGACACCTGTTGTCATTAAACTATCGTTCACTTTCTCCCTTTTTTGGACCACTCTGCGAGGCTTGGCTTTCCCCCTCTCTTCGATCATTCTGGGACGCCCGAAACCTTTCTTGTGATATACAATTCCATCGTATAAATGGAGAGAAATAAATGAATTGTTTAGGCCTGGGGAGAGGTCTGAACCAGAGAGGATGTAGCTCTTTATTTCAACACGATTTTCTGGTTATTTTATATACTGCCCCATGTCCCAGTGTGCAGGTAATTATCTGATTGTAACGTTAAAAAAAATGGCCTCTGCATTGTATGGGGCAGGAACACCAACTTTCCCCTTTCTGAAAGACTGCCTGTTGGTTTCAGGTGGAGGTAGTGCATAGTGATGTTCTATGTGTTCTGTGGCCTCAATTAGGATGGAGAGCAGGTTTTCAATGTTCATGTCAGAAATATTCCCATCTTCATCCAATACACATTCTGGGAAGGGTGGCTTCAGCAAGAAGAGCATATAAAGCCATGTAAAAGAGTGTTTGGGAATTGATTTCTTATCTAATAGCTTATAGTGAGTGAACATTGTCTCCCTTTAAGACGATCCTTCTAAGAAAAGTGCATTTTTCTTATGTAATGTCTATGCATGCACTGACTACGTTATCCATAATGCTACATTACTTTGTAGAATAAACACCACTTGAGACTCTGGAGACACCACTATGGTGGGCACTGCATCTGGTTTGAGAGTTACCGTGTCCTCAAGGAGTTCGAAGCAGTCCTCTGTAAAGTGCATGGAACACAGGACTTTACGTGACTCTGATCCTCAAGAGACCCCTTGTGTTGAAAAATACATTCAAAAACTGTATTCATAAAGCGACTTAGAGTAGTCATCCCTGTCCATTCTTTATAATAAAGACAAAACTGATCCTGGATCAGCAATCCTACCCTGAATACGGTCCCAGGGGTTGTGATAGCAGCGCTTGAGATACAATATATACAGTTGTTCACCACAGTGGATGGCAGATCATTTTTTGCTTTACCACATCTTCATTGTGGGAAGCAGTGCTATTACTTCCATAGGCAAAACTTTGTAGCCATTTATCCGATTCTGGTGGGAATGTCTTCTTTGAACAAATTTCACAGTTATGAATTCACTTTTTAGTGACTGGTGAGATTGCGCTCCAGTAGTGAACACTGCCGTGCGGCTCTTATGATTGCCTACAAGGCCATTGTTGTCATGGTACTGTACCACCAACGCCTTCACTTCCTCTGTGCTCCTAACAACTGACTGTATAGCGAACTGCCATCCTTACACCATAGCACGTCACCTGAAGAAAGAAACATTTTGCTTGAGCAGGACTGAAAACAATGTCCGCATCCAAAATGGCACCCTTTTCACAATTCCGCATTCAAAATGGCACCCTTTTCCCTATGTAGTGCACAACTTCTGACCAAAAGTCGTGCCCTATATAGGGAATAGGGTTCCATTTGGGAGGGACACAAAGTGCTGAATTTTTCCCATTGTCCCACTGTGTTAACAAAAAAGTATACCTAAATCATACCTTTGATGATACATTCCTAACTAAACCTTCTGACTGAGTATTTATTTGTATTTATGGAGACATCTTTCTAGAGGATCTGTGAATGTTCCAAAACGTAGATATTGTTCCACTTTGTCCAGCCTAGTGGAAGGCTTGTTGGCCGATAGCTTGTTGGCCTCTTTGGGTTGGCCGATAGCTTGTTGGCCTCGTTGGGTACTTCCCTGGCTTCAGGATTCCAGCTGCCCGGTAGTTTCCCCTCCTCCCACACTCTATTGTACAACCCCAATACCTTATCCAGTGCCTCATCACTAAGATGGGCCAACATGCCATGGCACATCTCATCTTTCCCAGGTGAAGTTAAACCAGCCTTGCCTACTGCCACATTGCTCATCCAATATGTATATATTCTAATTCTATTTCTTTACTTTAGATTGTGTGTATTGTTAGATATTACTGCACTGTTTGGAGCTAGAAACACAAGCATTTCGCTACACTTGCAATAACATCTGCTAAACACGTTTGTGACAAATCAAATTTGATTTGCCCTCTTCATCTCTGCCATGGTAATCCAATCCAGCACATCAGGGTGCTCCTCTCTCGTTTTCTCTCCCCCTTCTGTCTCTGTGACAAATTAGCCGAGCTATGCACTTGAACAAGCGCTTTGCCATCATCTCTGCCTTCTCCTCATCTGTTACTGCCATATCCTCCCCACTCATCAACACTGGATAGTCCCACTCCCTTCTGACCCCACTCTTCCTCTCGATCCTCCTCCCACAGGCGTCGTCCTTCCAATGGTGTCACAGAACCGACGCCAACATGACCTCTTTGGCTGACGGATAGTTCTCCTCACCTGGGCCTGCTTATAGAGACTCAGATGTTGGATGTTATTTGTCCTTTTCAGTACTGTAAATGCCCTGTTCCTACTCCTCACCGCTGCCCCACATTGCTTTCCTCCTCCTCTTCCCTGAACTCCTGGGTATAGCCTCAGTAGCTGCCCCCACAAAAGCTGTTCTCACCAAGTTATTCATACTATCCACATCCCCTGTCATATCCACCCGCGCCACCACTTGCTCTCTCAGCTCCAGAAACTGGTCCCACTTTGCTTTTCCAAACACCCACCTGCCTACTCCACTCTCACTTGTTGCACCGCCACTGCCTCTTTAATTGCCTCACACCCACCATATGCCACACGATGAGCACCCACACAGCTGCAGCACTTTGGTTGTACACCATCTCCACACTTCCTGTACTCTTGCTCCCCTCCACACCTGGCACACTTCTTTTTCTCTTTACAGCCTGTTGCCACATGCCCAAATTTCTGGCAGTTATAACATCTTAAAGGCTTTGGTACATAACCCCTCACATAATAAGTCATATATCCTATGGTTACTTTATGTTGCTGTACCTTGTCCTTGAAGTGTAACAGAATAGACTATCTACCCTCACTCCATCCCTTGTTGCTTGCAGTCCTTGAACATTGACAATAACGCCTCATCTCAAGTTTATCTTAACTCTTCAGTGCTAACACTCACAGGCACTCCTGTTTTCACCCCTTTAGTCCACTGCTTCCCTGCTTGATCATTCCAGCTGCTCCACACCGCCTTAGACTTCCCTATTAGCTTCACTCTGGGAGCTTTTTCCCTCTGCGCCATGTCCTTACAGAACACCAACAAGATCCCATCTCTTAACAATTTAGCATTGACAACTTACCCAATCAGCTCTTTTATCACAGCAGTCAACCTTGTCGGACTCATCACCCCAACTCCCCCTTCCTCCCTAAACTTCAGAATCACATTATGCTCCTCCTCACCTCCATGATTCCCTCGCGACTTAGCTTGCCCTTCCTCCTCTGAACTGCCTCTGGCGTTGAAAACTATGTTGCTCTCCACAAACGTATTTTTCTTCTTCAGCTCCGCCTCCATAGACCTCTCACTCCCCTTCAAACCCCTACTCCCTTTCCCTCCCACTGTATATACAGTACAGGGCAAAGGTTTGGACACACCTACTCATTCAAGGGTTTTTCTTTATTTTTACATTGTAGAATAATCGTGAAGACTTCAAAACTATGAAATAACACATGGAATCATGTAGGAACCAAACGTGGTAAACAAATGGCAAATTTGGACTTACTCATCAGACCAAAGGTCAGATTTCCATGCTAAGAAGCCAACGTTACTGAAGCATATATCACTTGTTGGCCTATCACTCTGTGCTGGCACAGAGCCAATACTCAATCCTTGCAGGATCCCTCACCAGTTCCTCTACTTTATTCACTGCCCTAGGATACAACACCTTCTGCAATACTCTGACTCTGGCCACCTTCACCTGCCTCTCTCGCACCGGACACCTCTGATTGTCATGCAGGTGAAAGAGGACCCAAAAGCGACTTGGCGAAAACAGAGTCTTTAATCCAGTAAAGTAAATACAAACAAAAAAACAACTTTCACTCGAAATGACGAGGACAAACTGGAGACTCGATCTTGAACAGCAGGTGAACAGCAGGTTGCCTCGGGAAGGCACTTGAACCAGACAGACTCAGACACCTGCTCACCACGCAGCATCTGAGGAAAACACGACACGACAGGGCGATACACAATCACAGCACGGTGAATTCTAAACAAGGAACCGACAGGACAGGAACGGAACACAAAGGAAGAAATAGGGACTCTAATCAGGGGAAAGGATCGGGAACAGGTGTGGGAAGACTAAATGATTGATTAGGGGAATAGGAACAGCTGGGAGCAGGAACGGAACGATAGAGAGAAGAGAGAGCGAGAGAGTGAGAGAGGGAGGGGGAGAGAGAGGGATAGAAAGAGGGAAAGAACCTAATAAGACCAGCAGAGGGAAACGAATAGAATGGGGAGCACAGGGACAAGACATGATAATAATTGACAAACATGACAGTACCCCCCCACTCACCGAGCGCCTCCTGGCGCACTCGAGGAGGAATCCTGGCGGCAACGGAGGAAATCATCAATGAGTGAACGGTCCAGCACGTCCCGAGACGGAACCCAACTCCTCTCCTCAGGACCGTAACCCTCCCAATCCACTAAGTATTGGTGACCCCGTCCCCGAGAACGCATGTCCATGATCTTATGTACCTTGTAAATAGGTGCGCTCTCGACAAGGACGGGAGGGGGGAGGGAAGACGAACGGGGTGCGAAGAAAGGGCTTAACACAGGAGACATGGAAGACAGGATGGACGCGACGAAGATGTCGCGGAAGAAGCAGTCGCACAGCGACAGGATTGACGACCTGGGAGACACGGAACGGACCAATGAACCGCGGAGTCAACTTACGAGAAGCTGTCGTAAGAGGAAGGTTGCGAGTGGAAAGCCACACTCTCTGGCCGCAACAATACCTTGGACTCTTAATCCTGCGTTTATTGGCGGCTCTCACAGTCTGTGCCCTGTAACGGCAAAGTGCAGACCTCACCCTCCTCCAGGTGCGCTCACAACGTTGGACAAACGCTTGAGCGGAGGGAACGCTGGACTCGGCAAGCTGGGATGAGAACAGAGGAGGCTGGTAACCCAGACTACTCTGAAACGGAGATAATCCGGTAGCAGACGAAGGAAGCGAATTGTGAGCGTATTCTGCCCAGGGGAGCTGTTCTGCCCAAGACGCAGGGTTTCTGAAAGAAAGGCTGCGTAGTATGCGACCAATCGTCTGATTGGCCCTCTCTGCTTGACCGTTAGACTGGGGATGAAACCCGGAAGAGAGACTGACGGACGCACCAATCAAACGACAGAACTCCCTCCAAAACTGTGACGTGAATTGCGGGCCTCTGTCTGAAACGGCGTCTAACGGGAGGCCATGAATTCTGAATACATTCTCAATAATGATTTGTGCCGTCTCCTTAGCGGAAGGAAGTTTAGCGAGGGGAATGAAATGTGCCGCCTTAGAGAACCTATCGACAACCGTAAGAATCACAGTCTTCCCCGCAGACAAAGGCAGACCGGTAATGAAGTCTAAGGCGATGTGAGACCATGGTCGAGAAGGAATGGGGAGCGGTCTGAGACGACCGGCAGGAGGAGAGTTACCCGACTTAGTCTGCGCGCAGTCCGAACAAGCAGCCACGAAACGGCGCGTGTCACGCTCCTGAGTCGGCCACCAAAAGCGCTGGCGAATAGACGCAAGAGTGCCTCGAACACCGGGATGACCAGCTAACTTGGCAGAGTGAGCCCACTGAAGAACAGCCAGACGAGTGGAAACAGGAACGAAAAGGAGGTTACTAGGACAAGCGCGCGGCGACGCAGTGTGCGTGAGTGCTTGCTTAACCTGTCTTTCAATTCCCCAGACTGTTAACCCGACAACACGCCCATAAGGAAGAATCCCCTCGGGATCAGTAGAAGCCACAGAAGAACTAAACAGACGGGATAAGGCATCAGGCTTGGTGTTCTTGCTACCCGGACGGTAAGAAATCACAAACTCGAAACGAGCGAAAAACAACGCCCAACGAGGCCCGCAATTCACGCCCAACGAGCTTGACGGGCATTAAGTCGTTTGGCAGAACGGATGTACTCAAGGTTCTTATGGTCTGTCCAAACGACAAAAGGAACGGTCGCCCCCTCCAACCACTGTCGCCATTCGCCTAGGGCTAAGCGGATGGCGAGCAGTTCACGGTTACCCACATCATAGTTGCGCTCAGATGGCGACAGGCGATGAGAAAAATAAGCGCAAGGATGAACCTTATCGTCAGACTGGAAGCGCTGGGATAGAATGGCTCCCACGCCTACCTCTGAAGCGTCAACCTCGACAATGAATTGTCTAGTGACGTCAGGAGTAACGAGGATAGGAGCGGACGTAAAACGTTCTTTTAGAAGATCAAAAGCTCCCTGGGCGGAACCGGACCACTTAAAACACGTCTTGACAGAAGTAAGAGCTGTGAGAGGGGCAGCAACTTGACCGAAATTACGAATGAAACGCCGATAGAAATTAGCGAAACCTAAAAAGCGCTGCAACTCGACACGTGACCTTGGAACGGGCCAATCACTGACAGCTTGGACCTTAGCGGAATCCATCTGAATGCCTTCAGCGGAAATAACGGAACCGAGAAAAGTAACGGAGGAGACATGAAAAGAGCACTTCTCAGCCTTTACGTAGAGACAATTCTCTAAAAGGCGCTGTAGAACACGTCGAACGTGCTGAACATGAATCTCGAGTGACGGAGAAAAAATCAGGATATCGTCAAGATAGACAAAAACAAAGATGTTCAGCATGTCTCTCAGAACATCATTAACTAATGCCTGAAAAACAGCTGGCGCATTGGCGAGACCGAACGGCAGAACCCGGTACTCAAAATGCCCTAACGGAGTGTTAAACGCCGTTTTCCACTCGTCCCCCTCTCTGATGCGCACGAGATGGTAAGCGTTACGAAGGTCCAACTTAGTAAAGCACCTGGCTCCCTGCAGAATCTCGAAGGCTGATGACATAAGGGGAAGCGGATAACGATTCTTAACCGTTATGTCATTCAGCCCTCGATAATCCACGCAGGGGCGCAGAGTACCGTCCTTCTTCTTAACAAAAAAGAACCCCGCCCCGGCCGGAGAGGAAGAAGGAACTATGGTACCGGCGTCAAGAGACACAGACAAATAATCCTCGAGAGCCTTACGTTCGGGAGCCGACAGAGAGTATAGTCTACCTCGAGGAGGAGTGGTCCCCGGAAGGAGATCAATACTACAATCATACGACCGGTGAGGAGGAAGGGAGTTGGCTCGGGACCGACTGAAGACCGTGCGCAGATCATGATATTCCTCCGGCACTCCTGTCAAATCGCCAGGTTCCTCCTGAGAAGTAGGGACAGAAGAAACGGGAGGGATGGCAGACATTAAACACTTCACATGACAAGAAACGTTCCAGGATAGGATAGAATTACTAGACCAATTAATAGAAGGATTATGACATACTAGCCAGGGATGACCCAAAACAACAGGTGTAAACGGTGAACGGAAAATCAAAAAAGAAATAGTCTCACTGTGGTTACCAGATACTGTGAGGGTTAAAGGTAGTGTCTCAAATCTGATACTGGGAAGATGACTACCATCTAAGGCGAACATGGGCGTAGGCTTCTCTAACTCTCTGAAAGGAATGTCATGTTTCCGAACCCATGCTTCGTCCATGAAACAACCCTCAGCCCCAGAGTCTATCAAGGCACTACATGTAGCACCCGAACCGGTCCAGCGTAGATGGACCGACAAAGTAGTACAGGATTTTGATGGAGAGACTTGAGTAGTTGCGCTCACCTGTAGCCCTCCGCTTACAGATGAGCTCTGGCTTTTACTGGACATGAATTAACAAAATGTCCAGCAACTCCGCAATAGAGGCACAGGCGGTTGGTGATCCTCCGTTCCCTCTCCTTAGTCGAGATGCGAATCCCTCCCAGCTGCATGGGCTCAGTCTCAAAGCCAGAGGAGGGAGATGGTTGCGATGCGGAGCAGGGAAACACCGTTGATGCGAGCTCTCTTCCACGAGCCCGGTGACGAAGATCTACCCGTCGTTCTATGCGGATGGCGAGAGCAATCAAAGAGTCCACATCTGAAGGAACCTCCCGGGAGAGAATCTCATCCTTAACCACTGCGTGGAGTCCCTCCAGAAAACGGGCGAGCAGCGCCGGCTCGTTCCACTCACTAGAGGCAGCAAGAGTGCGAAACTCAATAGAATAATCCGTTATGGACCGTTCACCTTGGCATAAGGAAGCCAGGGCCCTAGAAGCCTCCCTACCAAAAACTGAAAGGTCAAAAACCCGAATCATCTCCTCTTTAAAGTTCTGGAACTTGTTAGAGCAATCAGCCCTTGCCTCCCAGATAGCTGTGCCCCATTCTCGAGCCCGGCCAGTAAGGAGTGAAATGACGTAAGCAACCCGAGCTCTCTCTCTAGAGTATGTGTTGGGTTGGAGAGAGAACACAATCTCACACTGCGTGAGAAAGGAGCGGCACTCAGTGGGCTGCCCGGAGTAGCAAGGTGGGTTATTAACCCTAGGTTCTGGAGGCTCGGCAGGCCAGGAAGTAACAGGTGGCACGAGACGTAGACTCTGGAACTGTCCAGAGAGGTCGGAAACCTGAGCGGCCAGGTTCTCCACGGCATGGCGAGCAGCAGACAATTCCTGCTCGTGTCTGCCGAGCATGGCTCCTTGGATCTCGACGGCAGTGTAACGAGCGTCTGAAGTCGCTGGGTCCATTCCTTGGTCGGTTCCTTCTGTCATGCAGGTGAAAGAGGACCCAAAAGCGACTTGGCGAAAACAGAGTCTTTAATCCAGTAAAGTAAATACAAACAAAAAAACAACTTTCACTCGAAATGACGAGGACAAACTGGAGACTCGATCTTGAACAGCAGGTGAACAGCAGGTTGCCTCGGGAAGGCACTTGAACCAGACAGACTCAGACACCTGCTCACCACGCAGCATCTGAGGAAAACACGACACGACAGGGCGATACACAATCACAGCACGGTGAATTCTAAACAAGGAACCGACAGGACAGGAACGGAACACAAAGGAAGAAATAGGGACTCTAATCAGGGGAAAGGATCGGGAACAGGTGTGGGAAGACTAAATGATTGATTAGGGGAATAGGAACAGCTGGGAGCAGGAACGGAACGATAGAGAGAAGAGAGAGCGAGAGAGTGAGAGAGGGAGGGGGAGAGAGAGGGATAGAAAGAGGGAAAGAACCTAATAAGACCAGCAGAGGGAAACGAATAGAATGGGGAGCACAGGGACAAGACATGATAATAATTGACAAACATGACACTGATACCCAGCAACATGGGCGTCCCTACAATTGACACAAACAACTTTATCCACCTAAACTACACAATTCTCTATCCCATGCTCTCCAGCACGCTTCCCACATCTTGGAATATCTCTCCTACAAGCTGCTAGACATGACCATAAACGTTGCCCCTGAAACACCGCAGTGGATTCGGCACAAAAGCTCTAACAGGATAACTGATATATCCTAACATGACTTTGTCAAGTAAAAACTCAGACTCAAAATTCAAAAGGACTGACAGTGACTCCACTGTTTGACCACTCTCACCACCAGGAATCACAAACACCAGGAATCTTCAACTTCAATTGCTCCACCTGCACACTTAACATTACCCCAGAAATCACTTCTTTCAATGGTGCCCTATTCCTAAACGCAAAGCAAGAAACAGATCTTGACCCAAGTTGCGTGACATGGAGTGCCTGTTCCCTCCGGGCGAAAAAACACAAACAAATATCACAAGTCCGCTAAATGTTACCTCACTGATTCAACTGTACCCAACTCATTTCCAACCCACCCTGAAACCACAAATGGATCCACCAAAAGGCAAGGATCCACTTTCTTCAAAAATGTCATTCCTATTGGACCAGATTCTTCTTTATCATGTCCATCGATGCCAGGCTTGGGCTCCGAGCTCTTCACCACATCTTCCACCTCACGTAAACTCTTTCACTTCCATTTCACCTCCAGAACTGGAGCATGGCGCACTCTGTTTGCACTTGACACCAATCTTCATCGACACCCCATCTCCATTTTTATCACCATCTTCCTCAAATTCAAATCCAACCTCTTTCCTCATTCTCTTAAAACCTCTTCTTCCTCTTTATCCCCTCCAGTCCTCCTCAGAAATTCACCTTTCTGTATCCCTGTCCCAATATTCCTCTTCTCCCAACATTGCTTACCCAGCATTCAGCGTCCTACTTCACCGCTCAGGCTAGCTACACCCTTCTTCCTTGTTTCAACTTTCACAAGTCAACGTCACCATCTCATTCAAACGGTGGTGCAAGGTCAGTCGTACACTGCTGTCAAAACTAGCTAATCATGTCTACTGACACTTTGCCAACGCCTCCTCCATCTTAAAAAAAAAAAAAGTAATTATTTTTAATTTTTTAAATGTTTAATTAACAACAAATCAATACATAAAGCACATGAGGGAACACAAGCATACATAGATTACAAACAATGGACAATCGAGCTAGGGGGTACAATATCACATTACAATTACACAAGGACCTTAAGGGACATGCATATACTTACAATTCTATCAGCTTTTTTGTTAGTAGAGAATTTAACCGTCTTAAAATACAGTTCAATTTCTTTTTGTAGGGTACGAAAATGTGGTTTTCTGTTTGTAAATTTACATTTGTGTATATGAAATTTGGCCAAAAGAATAATGAAATTAATTACATAAAAATGATTCCGCATATTTCTATTGTATGTAAAGAATCCAAACAGTACATCTCTCCACAATAGTGTAAAATCTTCATAAATGTGTTCAATTATAAACCTACTGATGTCTTGCCACAGTTTTCGTACATGCATACAATGCCAAAAAAGATGCACACAACTGTTTCTGGGTGGTCATTACAAAAGGAGCAATTTGAGTTGATGTTTTCCTTAAACTTCTTCATATAGTGGTTGGCAGGATAATATTTATGAATAATTTTAAAGGAAACTTCCTTAATTTTGTTAATAAGTAGGTATGTGTGTGGCAACATCCAAACTTTTTCCAACAGATATTATCAATAAATCCATTCCAATAAGGCATGACATAAGGTATAGATAGATACAACATCCTGCTGAAACAAGGATCGACGCCTCCTCCATCTCTCTCAATTGAATATAGGCAGTTGACGTCAACAACCCTCATCGAATATTCAAAAAAGGATTACAATAATGAGATATATCCACCAATCCAAAGAAAGGATAGGCGGGAGGTAAAACAGCAACTCCCAGTGTTAGCACATAGTCATAATCCATCATTTTTGGTATAGGTAGCTGCAGCCCAATATAGTGACCGGAGAATGGGTGAGTCGAAAGGAGTGGATGAGTCGAAAGGAGTGGGTGTATGGAAAGCGAATCAGCTAAATGGGCAGATGTGTTGCCACTCAAGACGGTTTTGTGTGACTGATTGGGCTTCACTACGAGTTGATAGTAGGCCACCAGTGCTCTGGTGTTGTGCCTGCCAACTTGGAAGTTCAATTTGAAGTCCTACTAGGTATCATGGTCGTGTCGCCGGCGGTAGCTACGCAGACATTTATTTTCTCACACATTATTTTATTTCAAGTGGGATAGCAGCCTATACAATAAATAATTTTAACCATGTAGAAGTCATCTTGATACACATTGTAAATAAGATGTTCTTAACGGACTTGCCTAGAAAGGTTAAGTAAAAAATATATTTTTAAATGCATACATACAGTCTACTACTCAATGGGGAAGACATTGACGGTAACAACACTTTGGGACACAATACCCTTCGCTGTCGCTTGACAAGCACTACTGTCCGGCAAGTGCAACAGCATGGGAAGTAGCTACCTAGCTAATATCAGGGTGACCGTCCCAGTAAGCACACGCATACAACAACGATATACTCATCTAATACTTGTAATAAAAAATAAACTATCGTCAGTTTTGTAATTGAAAATGTACAATTATTTGTATAAAACTATGTGAAATACGACTTCGACTCATCTGGCTTAAAAACACAAGTCCAAATTATCGCTGTACAATAGCTCAATGAATGGTAATTGCATGGTAAAAAGGGAGAAAAATAAATCAAAGACTTTCGAACTAGTGATGTGTAGTTCGCAAACGAGTTGGCTCTAAGAGCCGGCTCTTGTAGGTGAACGTTGAGAACCGGCTCGCATATCAGAAGAGACACATCTATTTATAAAAATATAAACAAATTAAGATATGAATAATCAAAAGATCTAAATGAATAGAATTAACTAATTCAAAGAACGAACAAATAATAATAATATAGGCCTAAATGCTCAAGCACACACATTCGTTCTGACTGTCTGATCAGACTAACAGCCTCACTTGTTGTTCATGTCAATCAGACACGCAGTGTCAACCAATGAACCAAAGATGCGCGAGGGAGGGCCGAGCCAACTCACTCAGTCACACACTTAGCAACCAAGGAGAGAGAGAAAGGACAGTTGTGAAAACAACAGTTTGAAAATGAATCTGAAGCACAGTAGCATTTCAATCAAATTTCCATCAATCAAAGTTATTTATAAAGCCCTTCTTACATCAGCTGATGTCACAAAGTGCTGTACAGAAACCCAGCCTAAAACCCCAAACAGCAAGCAATGCAGGTGTAGAAGCACGGTGGATAGGGAAAAACTCCAATTACTAAATGTTTTATTTTGATGCGTTTTAATAATGTAGACAATATTAGAGAACAGTGTAGAATTGGCCAAAACAAAATCTCATATAAAGCCGGTTCTACATACAACCTACACCGTCATATGTGAACTGTACACCCAACTGTGAAGCTAGCTGTAGCGGAGCTTCGAGAAACTAGCGGGCCTGCTAGTGATAGTGGCGGAGCCAGTACCTCACCACTCAGTCAAGTAGGCTTACTCTGCGACCCACAGCAACGTAATCTTCTATGGTTTATGCCAAAGTCTATGTCTGTAGCAAAACAAGGCCAAATTGATATTGCATTGGCTGAAATGATTGCCACCGATTTCCAGCCATTTTCGATCGTGGAGGACAGAGACATTATAGCAATAGTCTAAATCCAATGTACACAATTCCAAGCAGGAAACCCTTTCAAAATCACTTATTCCACAACTGTATGAGAGCACACAGGCTTCAGTGTGGGAAAGAGTCCAAAAAGCTACTGCAGTTTGCCTTCCCACTGACTGCTGGACATCAAGGGTAACCACTTCTTACATGTCGGTTACATGTCACTTCATTGAAGATTTTTCGATCTCTAGCTGTCTTCTGGACTGCTTTGAGTTCAGCAACAGACACAGCTCAGAGAACTTGGCAGAGGAATTGTTGAGAGTGGCCAGAGAATGGCAAGTAGATGGAATAGTGGTCTGTAATGTTAGCAACAATGCAGCTAACACAACCAAAGCCATGAACATTTTAAAATGGACCCATCATCCATGTCTTGCCCACACAATCAACCTGATTGTAGTATTTTTTTTTTTAACACAAACAAGTCAATGACACAGTAGATATATATATATATATTTAGGTAGGAAGAGATGCTCTGAAGGTGATGAAGCCCACTGTGGACAAAGTGAAAAAGCAGCTGTGGAATACTTCCACAGGAGCACAATAGGTGCTGAGAAACTAAAGTCTACACAATGCCAGATGGGGATGCCTGAGCTGAGGCCTAAACAAGACTGCACTACAAGGTGGAATATGTTGAAGCGGTTTCTTGAGTCAAAGGATGCCATCATCTCTACCCTGGCCATTTTCAATGTCAATGCACCTGTTGATGCTCTGACCCAAGAGGAATGGGAGGTGGTGGAGGAGGTGTGCAGAGTCCTGGAACCCTTTGAGTAGGTCACTGTGGAGATCAGGGGAGAGAGGTACAGTAAGCAGTTATTACTACATCATTATTTAATCCAGTATTATACAGTGGGGCAAAAAAAGTATTTAGTCAGCCACCAATTGTGCAAGTTCTCCCACTTAAAAAGATGAAAGAGGCCTGTAATTTGCATCATAGGTACACTTCAACTATGACAGACAAAATGAGAAAAAAAATATTTGTAATGAATTTATTTGCAAATTATGGTGGAAAATAAGTATTTGGTCAATAACAAAAGTTTATCTCAATACTTTGTTATATACCCTTTGTTGGCAATGACAGAGGTCAAACGTTTTCTGTAAGTCTTCACAAGGTTTTCATACACTGTTGCTGGTATTTTGGCTCATTCCTCCATGCAGATCTCCTCTAGAGCAGTGATGTTTTGGGGCTGTTGCTGGGCAACACAGACTTTCAATGAGCAGTAGATGAGAATGTAGTATCAGTATACAAAACATGAACCTTAACTAATAAGTTACTGTTCTCTCTTCTCAGCTATGTGACAGCCTCAAAAATGATACTCCTGTGTAAGGGTCTGCAGCGAATCACAGCCAGCCACCAGAGAGAAGCAAATGTAACCACAGGACATGTGACAGAGTTGATGGACACCCTATGTTCATCAATGGACAGAAAGTTCCACAGAATGGAATATAATCACGTGCTATCAGAAACCGCTGCACTTGACCCCATGTTTAAGAAGTTAGCCTTCAGTGATGCCAGAGCGATTGATGAGGCTCTTCAAAGAATAACCTCAGCAGCAGGGAGGTACAGCCCCAGCAGTCAGCTGGCTCAGGCACCAGGGCAACAGGAAGAAGAGGGATCAGATGGAGCAGAAGCACCAGCAGTAGTGCCACAAACATCTGCTGTTTGGATGCTCTTTGACGAGAGAGCAACTGGTGATGCAGCACAAAGGAACCTCTCAGCAGATGCCATCATGGAGGTCCGATCCTATTTGGAGGAGCCCCTCCTCTGTCATTTATTTTTCTTTGATATGGTGAAATATTATATTATGCTGTTTAGATTCAAATCGTTTTGAATGGTTAGATTTACATGCACTTTGTTATTATACATTAAAAAGTTATACTTTAAATGCAAATGTTTAATAGCATTCTTTTTCATAACAAACGAATGCATTTTTAAATACATTTTGGTTAAGGTAGAGTATGATTTAATTTAATAATTTAATTAGAATTGTTTTAACACCAATCATAGTCAAACTATTGCAAACTGTTTGACTTGACAAAATACAAAACATATCTTTTTTAAAGAGCCGTTTGGGAGCCAAAAGAGCCGGCTCTTTTTGGTAAGCTGAGCCAAACGAGCCGGCTCACTGAAAAGAACCGGAATGTCCATCACTACTTGTAAGCAGAGCGCTTGACACGCCCACTACTTTCCTTTCGACACACCGACTCGCCCATATTCCGATATTGGGACGCAACTACCCCATTCTCACTAAAACACTAAGTTATGGCACAAATCGTACTTGATGTGTTCTCTACACTTCCTCACGTTTTTCTATGGGTTTAGCGATGTGAAATTGACATTCAAGGCACATTACCGCCATAGAGTGGGAGGAACTGATTCAAGTACTCATACATTTGTTTCCCCTCCCCATCATTGTTTTAATGTATGTACAGTATTTAAAAAAAAATGTACTAGTAGCAATCTTAGCTGAAAAAAGTTTTAAATGATCTTATATATATTTCTTTCAGGTGTAGGGGATTTGTTTTGTTAGTGCAGTGCTCATAAATCCCCACTAGATATCACAGGTCGCACTTCATAAACCCATCAACAATTTGCAACAAGGTTGTCTATACAAATATTTCAATTGAGTTCAGACTTTCTTTTGATTTCCTGATCATAATATATTTCTATGATTTAACACTAAAGAACAACATGATACAAACACACACATTACAATACACAATGTTGGCAGCTTTAATAATCAGATCTACAGTACCACCATTTCAGGGACAAGAGTGCAATTGGTAATTTACTGTGAAATGTCATTAGTATTGGAAGGTTCAAAACTCCATCAGGTGTGTGTATGGTCCGTTAGTATCTAGCTTCAGCACTTGTCTGTTCCCATATGTTCCATGTTTGACGATCATCCCAGTCTCACTACTGTTACTGGACAAAGCCAGTTCCTTCTCACACAGGGAGACAAAGTTAGAATAGAGCTGTAGGCCCTCTTCTTTCCCAATGTTATGGTGGTACTGCATGCCCTTCCCTTTGGCCTTGCCTCCCAGTGTAGCCTGAGGCACAATGAGGACGTTCCCAGGCAGGTCCAACACTGACACATACTTCCCAGAGTCAGCTTCACACAGCTTCAAGTTGAGCAGAGTGTTCACTGTGGAGTAGAGCAGAGGGATCAATAACCATTCAGTACTAGCAACATTGCTTTACGATTCCTTGAAGAACAGTGACAGTGAAGCCCAGGTAGTTGCTTTTATTGCAGTATTATCCAAAAACTGTAAAAAGCACAATAAATACCGATTTTTTGAATAATTTCCTCTGTAGCGCCTTTAAAAAAGCAGATGTAGACCACCATCCCTCTGTCAATCTGAAAACATGAAATCTTATGAGCAGCCCATCACCCAAATATTATTTTAGGCAAGGTGCAAATCTTATTCTCAGCAGGCAGACCATATTTGCATTTAAGAAAGTAGTAGAAGATAATTCAATAGTACCTCCACCCATTCAGCCTCAGACTGATCATCTGCAGGTTTGACTTGAAGCCTTGCATAGAGACACTGCTGAAGAACAGTTCTTGCTAGTGGAGAACCTGCCTTTTCAGTCATTTTGAAATGATATCTGCCTGTTTCAGATTATAAAGCACAAGAGGACTCGTAAAAAAAACTCACTTTTAAAAGGGACAGTGAAGGAAAATAACAGAAGAGACACGAAAACGTTCGTGTCTCTGACACTCGCTTCCGGGTGAGTCTCCTCCTGACGCGCAGTTAACAAGTATACGTCATAGAAAATCGACATGCACTTCAACAATAACCTATTTTTTCTATGGCAATAACACAAGATGGCTCACTGTAGCTACAGTAAATTCTCACATTTATTAAAATTAACAACCGCTAACCTAAATAAACCAACAGTGTTATGGACAGGGAGAGACGTTCAACATGCTCCACAAAGCGGCAAATATTTCATACGTTTTCATAAGGTAATATTCTAGCTCTTGCTAAAATTGTTTACAACTAACTAGCGAACTAAACTCCACTCCATGGAGTGTTGTTTAGTTCGCTACCACTAACTAGCTAGGGAGCTTTCTACATGCTAGCTAAGTAAATGCTATCAAGTTCACTCTGATTCACCCTACATAGCTAGTTAGCTAATCATTGCAAGCCATTGAGGCCAATTATGTAGCATGTTTGTTTACGTATCTGTATAACTATAACTAATTATAACTAACAGCAACACTATAAGATTTACATCATGTATATACAGTACCAGTCAAAACTTTGGAAACACCTACTAATTCAAGGGTTTTTCTTTATTTTTAATATTTTCTACATTGTAGAATAATCGACCTTCGGATGTCGTTCTCTCAGCCAGCAACATGAGGAATGCTTTTCCAACAGTCTTCAAGGAGTTCACACATATGCTGAGCATTTGTTGGCTGCTTTTCCTTCACTCTGCGGTCCAACTCATCCCAAACCAGCTCAATTGGGTTGAGGTCGAGTGATTGTGGAGGCCAGGTCAATTGATAGCCCTTACACAGCCAGGAGGTGTGTTTTGGACATTATCCTGTTGAAAAACAAATGATAGTCCCACCAAGCGCAAACTAGATGGGATGGCTTATCGCTGCAGAATGCTGTGGTAGCCATGCTGGTTAAGTGTGCCTTGAATTCTAAATAAATCACTGGCAGTGTCACCAGCAAACCACCATCACACCTCCTCCTCTATGGTTCATGGAGGGAACCACACATGACGAGATCACCCGTTCACCTACTCTGCGTTTCACAAAGACACGGCGGTTGGAACCAAAAATCTCAAATTTGTCTCATCAGACCAAAGGACAGATTTCCACCGGTCTAATGTCCATTGCTCGTGTTTCTTGGCCCAAGCAAGGCTCTTCTTATTATTGGTGTCCTTTAGTAGTGGTTTCTTTGCAGCGATTCGACCATGAAGGCCTGATTCACGCAATCTCCTCTGAACAGTTGATGTTGAGATGTGTCTGTTACTTGATCTCTGTGAAGCATTTATTTGGGCTGCAATCTGAGGTGCAGTTAACTCTAATGAACTTATCCTTTGCAGCAGAGGTAACTCTGGGTCTTCCCTTCCTGTGGCGGTCCTCACGAGAGCCAGTTACATCATAGAGCTTGGTGGTTTTTGCGACTGCACTTGGAGAAACATTCAAAGTTCTTGACATTTTCCCAGATTGACTGACCTTCATGTCTTAAAGTAATGATGGACTGTCGTTTCTCTTTGCTTATTTGAGCTGTTCTTACCATAAAATGGACTTGGTCTTTTGCCAAATAGGGCTATCTTCTGTATACCACCCTTACCTTGTCACAACACAATTGATTGGCTCAAACGCATTAAGGAAAGAAATTTCACAGATTAACAAGGCACAACTGTTATTTGAAATGCATTCCAGGTGAATACCTCATGAAGCTGGCTGAGGAGAATCCAAGCGTGTGCAAATCTGTTCAAACGCATCAAGAAGGAAATAAATGTACTTTTAACAAAGCACACCTGTTAATTGAAATGCATTCCAGGTGATTTATCCAGAACCAATTCCAGTCCCCAAATCCAGAACTAATTCAAGAAAAGCGCACAGTATTATATAGAGCCATGGGCGGGTTGGAGCGAGCGGTCGCATCGGCACTTCGCTCCGCAGGTAGTATAACTTTTTCATTACATTTCATTATAGCACAACGGTTTGTTTTGTCTAATCTTAGCAATTTCTTCTTAGCTAGCTACATAGCCGTCTTTGTATCAAAGATAATTGCGTAATTATCGTATTTCGCCGTCCTAACGTAGTCTTCACTAGCCAGCTAGCTAACGTCCACCGATTAGCTGCACTGGAGAAACTATTACACTCAACTGAACGACTTGATTAGTGTAGTGTTAGCTAGCTACATAGCTGTCTTTGCTGTCTAAGACCACACACTCTAAACTACACGTTCCGTTGAGTGTTCGCTCTCATCCAACACCTCCCACACTGCCCCTACTCGGATGGTATCGCGCCGTCCCAACCTTCGCTCTCTCTCCCCCGCTACTCTCTCCTCTTCCATCCTATCATCTCTTCCCTCTGCTCAAACCTTCTCCAACCTATCTCCTGATTCTGCCTCCTCAACCCTCCTCTCCTCCCTCTCTGCATCCTTTGACTCTCTATGTCCCCTATCCTCCAGGCCGGCTCGGTCCTCCCCTCCCGCTCCGTGGCTCGATGACTCATTGCGAGCTCACAGAACAGGGCTCCGGGCAGCCGAACGGAAATGGCGGAAAACTCGCCTCCCTGCGGACCTGGCATCCTTTCACTCCCTCCTCTCTACATTTTCCTCCTCTGTCTCTGCTGCTAAAGCCACTTTCTACCACTCTAAATTCCAAGCATCTGCCTCCAACCCTAGGAAGCTCTTTGCCACCTTCTCCTCCCTCCTGTATCCTCCTCCCTCCCCCTCCTCCCTCTCTGCAGATGACTTCGTCAACCATTTTGAAAAGAAGGTCGACGACATCCGATCCTCGTTTGCTAAGTCAAACGACACCGCTGGTTCTGCTCACACTGCCCTACCCTGTGCTCTGACCTCTTTCTCCCCTCTCTCTCCAGATGAAATCTCGCATCTTGTGACGGCCGGCCGCCCAACAACCTGCCCGCTTGACATTTACATTACATTTAAGTCATTTACCAGACGCTCTTATCCAGAGCGACTTACAAATTGGTGCATTCACCTTATGACATCCAGTGGGACAGTCACTTAACAATAGTGCATCTAAAACTTAGGGGGGGGGGTGAGAGGGATTACTTATCCTATCCTAGGTATTCCTTAAAGAGGTGGGGTTTCAGGTGTCTCCGGAAGGTGGTGATTGACTCCGCTGTCCTGGCGTCGTGAGGGAGTTTGTTCCACCATTGGGGGGCCAGGGCAGCGAACAGTTTTGACTGGGCTGAGCGGGAGCTGTACTTCCTCAGTGGTAGGGAGGCGAGCAGGCCAGAGGTGGATGAACGCAGTGCCCTTGTTTGGGTGTAGGGCCTGATCAGAGCCTGGAGGTACTGAGGTGCCGTTCCCCTCCCCTCCTCTCTTCTCCAGACCATTTCCGGAGACCTTCTCCCTTACCTCACCTCGCTCATCAACTCATCCCTGACCGCTGGCTACGTCCCTTCCGTCTTCAAGAGAGCGAGAGTTGCACCCCTTCTGAAAAAACCTACACTCGATCCCTCCGATGTCAACAATTACAGACCAGTATCCCTTCTTTCTTTTCTCTCCAAAACTCTTGAACGTGCCGTCCTTGGCCAGCTCTCCCGCTATCTCTCTCTGAATGACCTTCTTGATCCAAATCAGTCAGGTTTCAAGACTAGTCATTCAACTGAGACTGCTCTCCTCTGTATCACGGAGGCGCTCCGCACTGCTAAAGCTAACTCTCCTCTGCTCTCATCCTTCTAGATCTATCGGCTGCCTTCGATACTGTGAACCATCAGATCCTCCTCTCCACCCTCTCCGAGTTGGGCATCTCCGGCGCGGCCCACGCTTGGATTGCGTCCTACCTGACAGGTCGCTCCTACCAGGTGGCGTGGCGAGAATCTGTCTCCTCACCACGCGCTCTCACCACTGGTGTCCCCCAGGGCTCTGTTCTAGGCCCTCTCCTATTCTCGCTATACACCAAGTCACTTGGCTCTGTCATAACCTCACATGGTCTCTCCTATCATTGCTATGCAGACGACACACAAATAATCTTCTCCTTTCCCCCTTCTGATGACCAGGTGGCGAATCGCATCTCTGCATGTCTGGCAGACATATCAGTGTGGATGACGGATCACCACCTCAAGCTGAACCTCGGCAAGACGGAGCTGCTCTTCCTCCCGGGGAAGGACTGCCCGTTCCATGATCTCGCCATCACGGTTGACAACTCCATTGTGTCCTCCTCCCAGAGCGCTAAGAACCTTGGCGTGATCCTGGACAACACCCTGCCGTTCTCAACCAACATCAAGGCGGTGGCCCGTTCCTGTAGGTTCATGCTCTACAACATCCGCAGAGTACAACCCTGCCTCACACAGGAAGCGGCGCAGGTCCTAATCCAGGCACTTGTCATCTCCCGTCTGGATTACTGCAACTCGCTGTTGGCTGGGCTCCCTGCCTGTGCCATTAAACCCCTTCAACTCATCCAGAACGCCGCAGCCCGTCTGGTGTTCAACCTTCCCAAGTTCTCTCACGTCACCCCGCTCCTCCGTTCTCTCCACTGGCTTCCAGTTGAAGCTCGCATCCGCTACAAGACCATGGTGCTTGCCTACGGAGCTGTGAGGGGAACGGCACCTCAGTACCTCCAGGCTCTGATCAGGCCCTACACCCAAACAAGGGCACTGCGTTCATCCACCTCTGGCCTGCTCGCCTCCCTACCACTGAGGAAGTACAGCTCCCGCTCAGCCCAGTCAAAACTGTTCGCTGCTCTGGCCCCCAATGGTGGAACAAACTCCCTCACGACGCCAGGACAGCGGAGTCAATCACCACCTTCCGGAGACACCTGAAACCCCACCTCTTTAAGGAATACCTAGGATAGGATAAGTAATCCCTCTCACCCCCCTTCAAGATTTAGATGCACTATTGTAAAGTGACTGTTCCACTGGATGTCATAAGGTGAATGCACCAATTTGTAAGTCGCTCTGGATAAGAGCGTCTGCTAAATGACTTAAATGTAAATGTAATGCTATTGCAGGGAACTCCGTTCCATCTAATATTGCTCAAATAAACAACAAACCTGGTTTTTAAAAACAGATAAAGCAACAGCTCACAGCCTCTCCCTTATTTGACCTATTAGATAGTTTGTATGTACTGATATGTAAGCTATGTGTGCCTTTTTTTAAATGTATGTAGTTCTGTCCTTGAGCTGTTCTTGTCTAATGATGTTCTGTATTACGTCATTATGTTTCATGTTTTGTGTGGACCCCAGGAACAGTAGCTGCTGCTTTTGCAACAGCTAATGAGGATCCTAATAAAATACCAATACCTCATGAAACTGGTTGAGAGAATGCCAAGAGTGTGCAAAGCTGTCGTCAAGGCAAAGGGTGGCTATTTGAAGAATCTCAAATATATTTGTACTTGTTTAACACTTTTTTGGTTACTACATGATTCTATATGTGTTATTTCATAGTTTTGCTGTCTTCGCTATTATTCTACAATGTAGAAAATAGTAAAAAATAAAGAAAACCCCTGAATGAGTAGGTGCTCCAAATGTTTGACGGGTACTGTATATACAAGTTACATTCAAGTTTATCATGTGTTGTTGATAAACTCACTTGCTCATTCCATGATGAATTTACGCAACTCTAACACTCTGTACTCCCCAGACCTCAGGTCCTGAGAGGTCGTTGCCGGAGAGACAGAAGCAGCACATGGCTCGTGGCTTGCCCAAACAAAAGCCCATTGCTGGAGTGAAACAAGTTATTGTGGTGGCCTCAGGGAAGGGGGGTGTTGGGAAATCAACCACTGCAGGTAAGCAGGTTCTTATCGGGCTCTCTGTGCTGCTCATTCATGAAACATTTGCACAAATGTGTACAATTTGCATACATTTCAACAGACAGTGGTTTGGCCTGATCTTTCTGTCTTTATGAAATATATATTTTTATACAGTGTAGTCATTTGCTAGCCTACAACCTTTTTCCTCCCCTCAACAGTGAATTTGGCCCTTGGACTCACAGCTAATGATCCAGTAAGGAAAGCACCATTATTAATTTGCACATTTTGTCATTACTGTTGCATACCAATTTTTGCCCAACATGGGTATGCAGAACCATGACAATCTCTCTCTCTCTCACTACATTGTCACTCAGTGTCTCTTCATGTCTCTTTTCTGCACACAGAGTAAAACTGTGGGCATCTTAGACGCTGATGTTTACGGTCCCTCAATTCCTAAGCTGATGAGCCTGAAGGGGAACCCAGAACTAACTGACAGTAGGAGACATCAATCTGCATGTAGTCTAGCCTGAGGAATAACAAGGATGTTTTAGATGTATCCATTCATTACAGAGATCAAACTGAAAAGACAACCTATGTTTTCTTTGTGTTTTCAGACAACCTAATGAGACCACTTATGAATTTTGGGATTCCTTGGTGAGTAAATGTATCTCCAATTGCCAGTGACAGGGGAGGTAAGCAAACAAATAAACCATTGAGTCATTGACTGTCATGTCCATCTCTCATCCTTCTGTCCTCAGTATGTCCATGGGGTTTCTGGTAGAGGATATTGCACCCATTGTCTGGAGGGGCCTGATGGTGATGTCAGCTATAGAGAAGCTACTTAGACAGGTGGGAGAGACTGATCGTTCATGTACACTGACCTCCAAAGGCAAAGTGCGGTAACTACGAATTTGGTTCAAAATCTTTGGTCTGTTGTAATGGCCTTGTGTATATATAAGTAGTAAGGCCCGAGGTGGTGTGGTATATTTCCAATATTCCACGGCTAAGGGCTGTTCTTAAGCACAGTGCAATGCAGAGTGCCTGGACACAGCCCTTAGCCGTGGTATATTGGGCATATACCACAAACTCCCTAGGTGTCTTATTGCTATTATAAACTGGTTACAAACTTAATTATAGCAGTAAAAGTATATGTTTTGTCATACCTGTGGTATAAGGTCTGATATACCGTGTCTGTCAGCCAATCAGCATTCAGGGCTTGATCCACAAATTTATTATCTCATTAACGTGTTTTTTTGTTTTCTGAGACAAGAACAAGCCAGTCGATCAGAATATATCATAAAGTACCAGAATTTAAACAGAAAGACGTTGAAGTGAGATTTTGCAGTAAACATTTGTTGTTAATGCACTTTGCTTTTGTAGGACAGTACAGTAATCCGTGTTAGTTTTTATACTATATACTACATGTCATTTTTTTGTTACCTATGCAGGTAGATTGGGGACTGCTGGACTACCTGGTTATTGACATGCCACCTGGGACTGGAGATGTTCAGTTATCAATCACTCAGAACGTCCCAATAGCAGGGGCAGTGATCGTGTCCACTCCTCAGGATATTGCCTTGCTGGATGCACGCAGAGGTGCAGAAATGTTCAGAAAGGTCAATGTACCGGTAAGAGCTTTGGATGCTAAATGCCCCTTTATTCTTACTTCAATTCTTTTCAAATGACCTTGGTAAGGACAAAATACACATTTGTGAGATGTTTATCTATGCACACTGAACAAAAAAATAAATGCAACATGCAACAATTTCAAAGATTTTACTGAGTTACAGTTCATATAAGGAAATCAGTCAATTGAAATAAATCCATTAGGCCCTAATCTATGGATTTCACATGACCTAGGAATACAGATTTCAGTCAAGCTTGAAATCTCCATTGCTAACTATAACATTTTCCACCAAGATAGAACTGCCAAAGGGGGCGGTGTTGCAATCTACTGCAAAGATAGCCTGCAGAGTTCTGTATTACTATCCAAGTCTGTACCCAAACAATTCGAGCTTCTACTTCTAAAAATTCACCTTTCCAGAAACAAGTCTCTCACTGTTGCCGCTTGCTATAGACCTCCCTCTGCCCCCAGCTGTGCCCTCGATACCATACCTTCCGGAGACACCTGAAACCCCACCTCTTTAAGGAATACCTAGGATAGGTTAAGTAATCCCTCTCACCCCACCCCCCCTAAGTTTTAGATGCACTATTGTTAAGTGACTGTCCCACTGGATGTCATAAGGTGAATGCACCAATTTGTAAGTCGCTCTGGATAAGAGCGTCTGCTAAATGACTTAAATGTAAATGTAATATGTGAATTGATTGCCCCCCATCTATCTTCTGAGCTCGTGCTACTAGGTGACCTAAACTGGGACATGCTTAACACCCCGGCCATCCTACAATCCAAGATTGATGCCCTCAATCTCACACAAATTATCGATGAACCTACCAGGTACAACTCCAAATCCATGAACATGGGCACCCTCATAGATGTCATCCTAACTAACTCGCCCTCCAAATACACCTCTGCTGTTTTCAATCAAGATCTCAGCAATCACTGCCTCATTGCCTGCATCCGTAATGGGTCTGCAACCAAACGACCACCCCTCATCACTGTCAAACGCTCCATAAAACTGCGAGTAGGCCTTTCTAATTGACCTGGCCGGGGTATCCTGGAATGACATTGACCTCATCCCGTCAGTAGATGATGCCTGGCTATTCTTTTAAATGTGCCTTCCTCACCATCTTAAATAAGCATGCCCCATAAAAAAATGAACTAGGAATAGATATAGTCCTTGGTTCACTCCAGACCTGTCTTTCCTTGACCAGCACAAAAACATCCTGTGGCGTTCTGCATTAGCATCAAATAACCCCCGTGATATGCAACTTTTCAGGGAAGTTAGGAACAAATATACACAGGCAGTTAGGAAAGCTAAGGCTAGCTTTTTCAAACAGAAATTTGCATCCTGTAGTACTAACTCAAAAATGTTCTGGGACACTGTAAAGTCCATGGAGAATAAGAGCACCTCCTCCCAGCTGCCCACTGCTCTGAGGTTAGGAAACACTATAGTGATAAATCCACTATAATTGAGAATTTCAATAAGCATTTCTCTACGGCTGGCCATGCTTTCCACCTGGCTACCCCTTCCCCGGTCAACTGCCAGCACCCTCCACAGCAACCCGCCAAAGCCCTCACCATTTCTGCTTTACCCAATTCCAGATAGCTGATGTTCTGAAAGAGCTGCAAAATCTGGACCCCTACAAATCAACCGGGCTAGACAATCTGGACCCTCTCTTTCTAAAATTATCTGCCGAAATTGTTGCAACCCCTATTACTAGCCTTTTCAACCTCTCTTTCGTATCGTCTGAGATTCCCAATGATTGGAAAGCTGCCGCGGTCATCCCCCTCTTCAAAGGGGGTGACACTCTAGACCCAAACTGCTACAGACCTATATCTATCCTACCCTGTCTTTCTAAGGTCTTCGAAAGCCAAGTTAACAGATTACCGACCATTTTGAATCCCACCGTACCTTCTCCACTATGCAATCTGGTTTCAGAACTGGTCATGGGTGCATCTCAGCCACGCTCAAGGTCCTAACCGACATCATAACCGCCATCGATAAAAGACATTACTGTGCAGCCGTATTCATCGACCTGGCGAAGGCTTTTGACTCTGTCAATCACCACATTCTTATTGGCAGACTCGACAGCCTTGGTTTCTCAAATGATTGCCTCACATGGTTTACCAACTACTTCTCTGATAGAGTTCAGTGTGTCAAATCGGAGGGCCTGTTGTCCGGACCTCTGGCAGTCTCTATGGGGCTGCCACAGGGTTCAATCCTCGGGCCGACTCTCTTCTCTGTATACAATGATGTTGCTTTTGCTGCTGGTGATTCTTTGGTACACCTCTACGCAGACGACACCATTCTGTATACTTCTGGCCCCTCTTTGGACACTGTGTTAACTAACCTCTAGACGAGCTTCAATGCCATACAACTCTCCTTCCGTGGCCTCCAACTGCTCTTAAACGAAGGGGAAACTAAATGCATGCTATTCAACCCTGCCCTCTCCTGCTCGCCCGTCCAGCATCATTACTCTGGACGGCTCTGACTTAGAATACGTGGATAACTACAAATACCTAGGTGTCTGGTTAGACTGTAAACTCTCCTTCCAGACTCACATTAAGCATCTCCAATCCAAAATTAAATCTAGAATTGGCTTCCTATATCGCAACAAAGCATCCTTCACTCATGCTGCCAAACATACCCTCGTAAAACTGACCATCCTACCGATCCTCGACTTCGGTGATGTCATCTATAAAATAGCCTCCAACACTCTATTCAACAAACTGGATGCAGTCTATCACAGTGCCATCCGTTTTTCACCAAAGTCCCATACACTATCCACCATTGCGACCTGTACGCTCTCGTTGGTTGGCCCTCGCTTCATACTCGTCGCCAAACCCACTGGCTACAGGTTATCTACAAGTCTCTACTAGGTAAAGCCCCGTCTTATCTCAGCTCACTGGTCACCATAGCAGCACCCACTCGTAGCAGGCACTCCAGCAGGTATATCTCACTGGTCATCCCCAAAGCCAATTTCTCCTTTGGTCGTCTTTCCTTCCAGTTCTCTGCTGCCAATGACTGGAACGAACTACAATAATCTCTGAAGTTGGAGACTCATATCTCCCTCACTAGCTTTAAGCGCCAGCTGTCAGAGCAGCTCACAGATCACTGCACCTGTACATAGCCCATATGTAAACAGCCCATCTATCTACCTACCTCATCCCCATACAGTATTTATTTATTTATCTTGCTCCTTTGCACCCCAGTATCTCTACTTGCACATTCATCTTCTGCACATCTACCATTCCAGTGTTTCAATTGCTATATTGTAATTACTTCGCCACCACGGCCTACTTATTGCCTTAACTCCCTTATCTTACCTCACTGTACATAGACATTTTGTTTTCTTTTGTTCCGCTGTATTATTGACTATGTTTTGTTTATTCCATGTGTAACTCTGTGTTGTTGTATGTGTCGAATTGCTATGCTTTATCTTGGCCAGGTCGCAGTTGCAAATGAGAACTTGTTCTCAACTAGCCTGCCTGGTTAAATAAAGGTCAAATAAAATACATTTAAAAAAAACTGCATCTGTTGGTAACAGATAACTTAAAAAATAGGTAGGGGCGTGGGTCAGAAAACCAGTCCGTATCTGGTGTGACCACCATTTGTCTCATGCAGCGTGACACATCTGCTTCACATAGAGTTGATAAGGCTGTGGACTGTGGAATGTTGTCCCACTCCTCTTCAATGGCTGTGTGAAGTGGCTGGATATTTGCGGGAACTGGAACACGCTCTCATATACGTCGATCCAGAACATCCCAAACATGCTCAATGGGTGACATGTCTGGTGACTATATAGGCCATGGAAGAACTGGGACATTTTCAGCTTCCAGGAATTGTGATCAGATCTTTGCGACATGGGGCCATGCATTATCATTATGAGGTGATTGCGGCAGGATCAATGGCACGACAGTGGGCCTCAGGATCTCGTCACGGTATCTTTGTGAATTCAAATTGCCATCGATTAAAATGCAATTGTGTTCGTTGTTCATAGCTTACGCATGCCAATACCATAACCCCACCTCCACCATGCGGCACTCACGGTGGCATCACCAAATGTTGACATCCGCAAACCGCTCGCCTACACAACACCATACAGGCTGTCTGCCATCTGCCTGGTGCAGTTGACACCAGGAGTAATCCGTGAAGAGCACACTTCTCCAGCGTGCCAGTGGCCATTGAAGGTGAGCATTTGCCAACTGAAGTCGGTTACGACGCCGAGTTGCAATCAGGTCAAGACCCTGGTGAGGAAAACGAGCATGCATATTAGCTTCCCTGAGATGGTGTCACGCCCTGACCACAGAGAGCCCTCGGGGTTCTCTATGGTGTAATAGGTCAGAGCGTGACTAGGGGTGTTTTATAGTTATTATAGTTCTATGTTGGTGTGTGAGCATGGTTCCCAATTGGAGGCAGCTGATATATCGTTGCCTCTAATTGGGGATCATACTTAGTGTGTCCCTTTTCCCACCTGCGTTGTGGGATATTGATTTTATATAGTGCCTATGTGCGCTACGTATTTGCACGTTTGTTAATTCTTTGCTGTTTTTTGGAAGTTTCACTTTTAAAAATATGTGGAACTCTACTCACGCTGTGCCTTGGTCCACTTATTTATCATGACAGATCGTGACAGATGGTTTCTGAAGGTTTTGCAGAAATTCTTCAGTTGTGCAAACCCACAGTTTCATCAGCCGTCCGGGTGGCTCGTCTCAGATCATCCCACAGGAAAAGAAGCCAGATGTTGAGTACCTGGGCTGGCATGGTTACACATGTTCTGCAGTTTTGAGGCCCGGTTGGATCTACTGCTAAATTCTCTAAAATGACGTTGGAGGTGGCTTATGGTAGAGAAATGAACATGAAATGAACAGCTCTGGTGGATATTCCTGCAGCCAGCCTGCCAATTGCATGCTCCCTCAAAACTTGAGACATCGGTGGCGTTGTGTGACAAAACTGCACATTTTAGAGTGGCCAGCACAAGGTGCACCTGTGTAATGATCATGCTGTTTCATCTGCTTCTTGTCAGGTGGATGTATTATCCTGGCCAAGGAGAAATGCTCACTAACAGGGAGAAATACACTTTTTGTGCATATGGAAAATGTCTGGGATCTTTTATTTCAGCTCATGAAACGTAGGACCAACACTACATGTTGCATTTAAAAAAATATATATGTGTATATTTATATATATGTCACATCTCATAGGTCCTGGGCATAGTCCAGAATATGAGCGTGTTTCAGTGCCCCAAGTGTAACCACCAGACCCACATCTTTGGGGCAGATGGAGCAAGGACCCTTGCTGATACTCTGGGAGTACAAGTATTGGGTAAGATCCATTTCAAACATAAATCATTACAGATTTCATTATTTCTCTCAATCTCAGATCTAATAGAATGATAGTATAGTGTAGAGACTGATGTCTCTCCCTCCTCTGTCTAGGAGACATTCCTCTACACCTGAGCATCAGAGAGATGTCAGACAGAGGCCAGCCTGTAGTGGTGTCCTCACCTGACAGCCCTGAGGTTGGTATGCTGCTTGGATGACAATAGATAGTCAAGATAAATATTGGCAATGTTGGAAAACAAACAGTGTATTCTTCACCATAACATTGTATACATTTTACACTTTTGAGAGTTTGCCATGTTAGTTTTCTACCTGGGTTTGTTTAATATGTCTGCCTATGCCCATTGTTTTAGGCTGAGGCCTACAGAAAGGTGGCGACTGCCGTGGTCCAGCGTCTAGAAGAACTATCTGGTTGAGTTATTGCCCTCCACTGTGTAGGACAACTGGACAACTCGTCATCTACAGGAGATTCAGTGCATTCGGAAAGTATTCAGACCCCTTAACTTTTTCCACATTTTGTTACTCTAAAATGGATTAAATATTTTTTTTCCCCCTCATCAATTTACACACACTACCCATAATGACAAAGCAAAACAGGTTTTTCATTTTTTTTTTTTTTGCAAATGTATAAAATAAAATAAAAATGATATAACATTTACATAAGTATTCAGACCCTACTCAATACTTTGTTACAGCCTCAAGTCTTTTTCGATCGATTACAGCCTTGAGTCTTCTTGGGTATGACGCTACAAGCTTGCCACACCTGTATTTGGGGAGTTTCTCCTATTCTTCTCTGCAGATCCCCTCAAGCTCTGTCAGGTTGGATGGGGAGCGTCACTGCACTGCTATTTTCAGGTCTCTCCAAAGATGTTCAAGTCCGGGCTCTAGCTGGGCCACTCAAGGACATTGAGAGACTTGTCCCGAAGCCACACCTGTGTTGTATTGGCTGTGCGCTTAGGGTCGTTGTCCTGTTGGAAGATGAACCTTCAACCCAGTCTGAGGTCCTGAGCGCTCTGGAGCGGGTTTTCATCAAGGATCTCGCTGTACTTCGTTCATCTTTCCCTCGATCCTGAGAAGTCTCCCAGACCCTGCCGCTGAAAAACATACCCACAGCATGATGCTTCATCGTAGGGATGGTGCCAGGTTTCCTCCAGACGTGACGCTTGGCATTCAGGCCAAAGAGTTCAATCTTGGTTTCATCAGACCAGAGAATCTTGTTTGTCATGGTCTGAGAGTCCTTGACGTGCCTTTTGGCAAACTCTAAGCGGGCTCTCATGTGCCTTTTACTAAGGAGTGGCTTCCGTCTGGCCATTCTACCATAAAGGCCTGATTGGTAGAGTGCTGCAGAGATGGTTGTCCTGGAAGGTTCTCCCATCTCCACTGAGGAACTCCCGAGCTCTGTCAGAGTGACCATCAGGTTCTCTGTCACTTCCCTGACCCAAGGCCCTTTTCCCCCGATTGCTCAGTTTGACCGGGTGGCCAGCTCTAGGAAGAATCTTGTTGGTTCCAAACTTCTTCCATTTAAGAATGATGGAGTGCACTGTTCTTGGGGACTTTCAATGCTGCAGACATTTTTTTGGTACCCTACCCCAGATCTGTGCGTCGACACACTCCTGTCTCGGAGCTCTACGGACAATTCCTTCGACTTAATGGCTTGGTTTTGGCTCTGACATGCACTGTCAACTGTGGGACGGGTGTGTGCCTTTCCAAATCATGTTGATTCAATTGAATTTACCACAGGTGGACTCCAATCAAGTTGTAGAAACATCTCCAAAATGATCAATGGAAACAGGATGGACCTGTGCTAAATTTTGAGTATCATAGCAAAGGGCCTAAATAGTTATGGAAATAAGGTATCTGTTTTTAATTTAACAAATTTGCAAAAATGTCTAAAAACCTGTTTTTGCTTTGTCGTTATGAGGTAGTGTGTAGGTTGATGAGGGGAAAGAATATTTAATCCATTGTAGAATAAGACTGTAACGTAACAAAATGTGGAAGAAGTGAAGGGGTCTGAATACTTTCCGAGTGCACTGTAGACCAGAAGAACCCTGCACTCCTCCATATCCCTAGCTGTGGAGTACGCACAAATCCTTGGGGTCTGAGCTGATTACATATCTGTTACATAGTATGTATATCTAGACCGTGGTAGCATAATGTTCCGTTTCAATAGCAACCTGTCTCTTCAAACCAATGTGTATTCAATATATAGATCCAGTATTCATTGTTCAGTCTGATATTCAAATACAACACGTTTAATTCAAGCCTTGAGAACAGAATGTGCAGTCGACAGTAAACTAAATGAAAGTAATTTATGCCCTAAAAGCGTAGAGCAAAAATAAAGGAAGGGTTCTATGTTGTTGTTTTTCTTTCTGACTTGGTGCTTGATGCCTCTTTCTGATGCCTGGTGAGTTGTTCTTTTGTGGATGTTGATGCCTGGTGAGTTGTTCTTTTGTGGATGTTGATGCCTGGTGAGTTGTTCTTTTGTGGATGTTGATGCCTGGTGAGTTGTTCTTTTGTGGATGTTGATGCCTGGTGAGTTGTTCTTTTGTGGATGTTGATGCCTGGTGAGTTGTTCTTTTGTAAATGTTGATGCCTGGTGAGTTGTTCTTCTGTAAATGTTGATGCCTGGTGAGTTGTTCTTTTGTAAATGTTGATGCCTGATGAGTTGTTCTTTTGTAAATGTTGATGTCTGGTGAGTTGTTCTTTTGTAAATGTTGATGCCTGGTGAGTTGTTCTTTTGTAAATGTTGTTTACAATATTTACACAATCTTCCATCTTCACGAAATGCAACTAATGTTCGCAATGTCAGAGATGAAAATAAAGAACGTACAACCTAGAACATTGGTTGCATTTCGTGAAGATGGAAGATTGTGTAAATATTGTAAACAACATTTACAAAAGAACAACTCACCAGGCATCAACATTTACAAAAGAACAACTCACCAGGCATCAACATCTACAAAATAATAACTGGTTTGACTTGAAGCCAGTAAGGGTTGCAGTTACTCTCTATTAACACCTGGTGGCACTGCATATCAAATCAAACATCCCACTTCCCAGGCCACCAGTCATATTTATTTCCTCATCCTGAGTTGGATGAGCTCTCTGGGACTTGTGCAAACAGGACCACTTCCTGCATATTTCTGTTGCTCCATAGACTCCGCTAACTACAGCAGCTGTTTCGCTTCCAACCGAACCAACCGCCATGAAAGCCAAGCCAGACGGCTCGGTGTCTTATCGGGTCAATGAGTGTTGAATGTTTACTACTGTTCTGTTTTTCTGTAGCTATGGTTAGTCATTTGCATGCTGCTCTATATTGGAAGAACAGAATATGAAGTCCTACCAAAGCCCTCCGGACCAGTTCCTATTTCAGCAGCTCTGTCTGGTCTGAGCCCTGTTTTGTCCTGGAGACACTGTCTGGGGTAAAAACAGTGTGCCACTTACGAAAAAAGAGTGCAGTATAACCACAGTATGCGGCAACTTCTGCGTCCAAAATACCACAGTCGACCGCAGTTGAAAGTGCAGCTTCAAAATTGCAATCATTTTTTGTAAGGGGGGGGGTGTTGATGTGTCAGATGGTCCCCATTAAAGAGGAAGTCCCACTGGCAGAGCTGTCTATTTGTGGTTCTGTTTAAATAACTAAAGTATTGTGGTGTATTCATTTGCCTTCTAGTCGTGTTTTCTGTTCTGTACACTTGTTGTGTCCATCGTAAATACACAAGTTCCTTTAAAAACAAAAATCTGCATCCCGTAAATCTCGATATATTCCCGAAAGGGGAACAGTGTAACACGAAGAAGGAGAAGTGAGACTTAAGAGATGAAAGATGGCGGTAGCTAATGAGGTGAAATTAGGTAGCTACTGCAGGGCAGACGTGCTACCTCAAGGCTACACAGACACACTCCCAACATACACACACTACAGGGTTGCTCTGTTTCGGAAAAGGCCAGCGCTGTGGAGGAAAAAGCTAACGGGTCCAAAGTGATGACTCCTGTGTACAGTAATTACTGCTGTGGTGTGGCTTTTAAACACAGGACAGGCAGGGGGCTTTACAGATAACAGGGATGTGTGGAGGGTGGCCTCGTTTGCCAAGTTCTTCCTCTAGTTCTCTGAGAGAGAGGGTGTGTGTTTGAGTGTGTGTCAGAACCAGAGAGAGAAGGGAAGAGAAAGCAAGAGTGGGAGAAATCCTTTCATGTGAGTCAGTACTGAGTGACTCCTTAGTGACTGGCATTCTTCCCTATGAGCAGCTGCCAGTGGCTCTTGCCCAGGCATGTGGTGTTTTTCTAGGCAGAGGGACACTAGTATTCCCATATAAACACAACAGCATGGCTACACATAGGTCAGCTGATGTACAGTATCTCCCTCTCTCCAGGTGGGCGATTTCTCTGTCTCTTTTTAGTGCACGGCCTTTGACCAGGGCCTTTACTGCAATAAACGGACCGTGATACAAAGGCCCATAAAGTCACTGACTAAGATATCCGTAGTTACAGAATTAACTACTTCCTGAAGCTCTGTAAAAAAAAATCAGGGGGAAACATAGAGAGAGGGGGTGTCTGGTATCAGTGACACCTGAGCCCTATGGAAGTATATTGATTGTGAATTAATGTTAGTAACACAGATGCTCAATTGTAACCTTATAACATGGAAGGAAAATTAAATGAATGTGTGTCTAAAGAGTTTGAACATTTCATAACTTGATCATTTGCTATGCACTCCATTAATGTGCTCAAATATTGAAGCCTTCTTCATGCTGTACATGAGGACAGTATCCATTTATTTCTCTAAATCATCCTACGTGAGAACACCCACATCTATTATATACGAGAGACATATTTTATTGATTGAGATTATGCTAAGTAGTATGTTTTTTCTTTTTTGAGAGCTAAACTTTAGTGTTGAAAATCTCTGATTGAAAAGCTGGTTATTTTGTCCTTTCCATTCAGGAAACCCATGAATTCAGTTGGGACTCCTTCCAACGGTTCCCTTTGCTTCTGTCAGTAACTAAATGAAATATAACGCTATTGTTTTGAACACCACATCCTGCATTCCAAAATTAGAAAGGAATGGATTTTCAGAGAGCAAAAAAAAAGTATCAAAAAAATATCTGTGATTTTCTGCAACTGAAGGCCTTCAGTTTCACTTTCTAAAATCAGCCATTAAACCTGCCATTTAATATACATAGCACTGATACTGCTGTATGCTGTGACCTGTATGCTATGACCTTGTTGTTATCAGACAGATTAATATCATGAAATAACAACAACAATCTCCAGTCCTCATCGCCCCAGATAGATAAGGCAGCTACTAGCTAGCCCCCCGGCACGACCATATGTAGCCGTAGGGTAGGATGGAGTTGGTGTTAATGGTGGGGGTGGATGAAGTCTCTCACACTCCAGCTCTAGGTGGTCTCCCCGCTATCCCACCTATCCATGGCCCCATCTCCCTTGACCTTGGGATCCCTGACCTGCCTGGCTGGCCCTAGCGTTGCTCCGTTGCCATGCCAATGCAGCTGTGGCGGGGCTCTGGGTAAACAGCAGCAGCTGGTTCCAATTGTGCTGCGTCACTGGGAGGGCATGCATAGGCTCAGAATGGGAGTGAAGGGGTGGGGGAGGTAGGGGTGTGGGGGGGGGTGACTGCAGCAGCACCCCCCACACACTCCAGTCATCTGTCTTGCAGTTCTGTTTCTCTGCATGCTGCTGCTGAGAGCTCTAGAACCAACGCGGAGTGTGATGGAGCATTGCAGTCTCAACACTGCGAACAGAGCTGAATAACGACTTGCTTTTAGTGCTAGGATATCTGTGCACAACAGGGGAAAATATCCATGTAAATCAGATGATATCCTAGGCCTAGGAGGACACAACAGTGCCACTGACACATTGAAAATGCAAATAAATGAACCGGGAGGAACTATCGGACTGCTTGCTATGGTAGCAGTATACACGATCTTTGCTCTCCTTTGAGTGAGATCGGTTTCAGCCGTTATAATTTGGAGTTCTTTATTTCAGTGTCAAGCCGTGTTTGAAGCTTATTAGTGCTCACCTGTCCATCTGCAGCTGCAGAGTAAACAAAGGACCAAAGAGCCCAGTGGGCCACAGGCTTGGACTGCAGGGGGACTCTCAAACACAATTGGCAGGAGACTGTAGATCTGAGGAGATTTAGAGTGAGATTTGGGGGTTGGGCAGGTGAATAATTCATGATTGTGGAGAAGAGAAGGGGACATTTTAGATGAAGCAGGGGTACTGTGCCCACAGACAGTCAGGATAGGAGACAAACAGAAGAAAGCTTCGGTTTCGGCCTGCCCATGGGCTTTTGATGTATGGGCGGGCATGGCCATAGAAATGGAATTCAGCCTGATTGAGACTTGGGCTGGGCACTTCAATCTATTTATCTCCCTCTCTGTGTCTGCTGCTGAAGGATGTGTGTGTCTGAGGCATGGGCCAGTGGTTGGGACGGAGAGAATGGAGGGGCTCACTGACGTTGCATCACCTCAGGGTTAAATTCAAAATAAAACATAGCTTGCTATAGTAATTAGGTAGCAACTCTCAGCTCTCGAGGACATTCGCATCTGTACCAGGACTTGCTGCGACCTGATAAAATAAAAATCCAATACACCTTTATTTTGCCCAAAACATAGAGTTGACTATACACTGTACAGTACGTCTGTCAATTCAAGGATATTTTTATTTGAGTGTTTGTTTGACAATCATTCAAGTCCATAGAAAGAGATATAAAGCACACACTTGTCGTAAATTAAATCTCTATCTTCAAGTGAATCATTTACTCACACAGTCGCTGTTGTTTATTCAGTGAGAGAAATCAGCTGGTACTCCTCTGGAAAAGAAACTGTGTTATAGTCACTGTTCTGTCACAGCATTGCATTGCTGAATTCTCCCAGTCTGAATGAGGAGGACTGTTTGGCTGGCAGGGCTTTGAAAGGCTCAAACAGATCAAGGTCTGCTGATAGACGATATTGACTCATTATTTCATGAAGGATTTCATAAAGAATATGGTCTGGATTTACTTAACTGTTTCACTAGTGATAGTAAGCAGGCAGTCCATACAGTATGAGGTGTTTTGGGATGTTTTATGCCCTATTCTTGAGACAGATGACTGGACATTATGATTATTAAGACAAATATGATGCTGGTGGTTATTCTCGTGGCCCCTTGTATAAAGCCTATTTTGTGTTTCAGCTAAAAAACTACTGTACTGTGTGTACTTTACTGGATGTCCCAATAGAGGAAAACAGTAATAGATGAATCACCTCCATTTCCCCATCTCTCCCGTAAAGATATAGCCTTTTGACTATTTTGAAACTTAGGGAGATTATGCTTATACACTCTTAGAAAAAAAAGGTGCTCTCTAGAATCTTAAAGGGTTCTTTGGCTGTCCCCATAGGAAAACCCACTGAATAACCCTTTTAATTTCCAGGAAGCAAAAATGGTTTTCCTGTAGGTACAGCAGAAGAACCCTATTTGGAACCTTGCGTCGTTGCGTACCACAACCCTTAGCCGTAGTATATTGGACATATACCACACACCATGGGGACCTATTGCTTAAGTGAAGTCTCGCCTGACCTGCGATACAGAGAGCATGAAGACGCCATTGTCGTGAATTGAACACCAACCCTCACCAACACAGACAAACTTGAAGCTGGTAGAAGCCTCAGCGCTTAGTTCTTCTTCCTCCTTGCCATATAATTAAGCCAATTTAACATCAAAGGGTTGTTGTGAGTTGTTTTCATTGAGGTACTTTGCATTTTACTTACTATTTTGTAATCTGTTTCAAACATACAAAGCAGCAATGAATCCATATTGCAAGTTCACAAGATTATATAAAGCTTACATTTTATGATGCAGACTAAGACCTGTTACTGAAAATGACAGAACCATTTGGATGTTGTGAGTTTCCTCCACAGGGAGATGAGTCAGCACAGCAGACCTGTTGCTGGAATGGGAGATACCGTTGGTAGGAGCACTGCTGGTGACTAACCACGGTTGTGTCCCAATTGACACCCTATCCCTTATACACCGAGTATACCAAACATTAGGAACACCTTTCTAATATTGAGTTACACCCCCCCCCTCTCCTGCCCTCAGAACAGACTCAATTCGTCGGCGTTCCACAGGGATGCTGGCCCTTTTAGGTGGTGGAGCATTCTTGATACACTTGGGAAACTGTTGAGCGGGGAAAACCCAGAAGCGTTGCAGTTCTTGACACAAACCTACCTACTACCATACCTTGTTCAAAGGCACTTAAGTCTTTTGTCTTGCCCATTCACCCTCTGAATGACACACATACACAATCCATGTCTCAATTGTTTCAAGGCTTAAATATCATTTTTTATCCTGTCTCCTCCCCTTCATCTACACTGATTGAAGTGGATTTAACAACTGACATCAATAAGGGATCATATCTTTCACCTGGATTCACCTGGTCAGCCTATGTCATGGAAAGAGTAAGTGTTCTTAATGTTTTGTATACTCAGTGTGTTGTGCACTACTTTTCACCAGGGTCCATCTACTTATGACCAGGGCCCATAGGTTCACTATACATGTATAGTGAATAGGGTGTAATTTGGGATGCACCCCATGATATCACAGTGAAGATTAGGCTTAATAAACAAACACATCAATACACCCAAACTTATTCACCACCCACTACCATTTATCCATGCCTTTACAGTGATGTAGTGCCATTGAGGCTTGTGGGAATGGACTGTGTAATAAATCTGCATGGTGTCGTGTTAGGAAATAATTTAGCTGACAGGCTGTCTTCACAGATGTTATCTCAGAATAATTGATTTTGTTGGCCATTTGCACTTTTTTTCTGTAAGAAGCAAATTGCACGTGTATACTAGCAAATGATAAGTGCATACATTTCCAGTTCAACATGGGAGGCTGTCATTAAGGCCTCTTAACATTAGTATCTCCCATAGCCAGCTGTTTCATGCCTTCTGGAGGGCACCCCATAGAGCATGGAAAACCTCTCTCACACTGTGACCAACTAGTTTTCAATCAAAGAGTAATTAATTATTATGGTTCTTTCCCCTATGATATCAGACAGTGAACACCACCCACCATCATTGGCTTGAAGAGGGCCAAAAGAGGTTGTCACAGTTTATTTAAAGGGTATACTGTAGGATTTCAAACATGCATAACCCATACATCCATAAGCAGGACATGAGCGTTTCATAACAAAGACAAAACAACAACAATTTCAATCTGCAGTTGTTGATATGATGTATTGCTTATAATTGTGGTATGAAGGGTTATGAATGTGTTATGTAGTCCTTGGGTCCATTTTTTGCAAGAGGTACCAATATGAGTAAAAGGTGAGCTGAGACCATACTTTATTAAAGCGGTACAGTTGTATACCTGCAGTCCCTCTCTGGCAAGAGCAGAGACATTTTGCATATCGCTCTAGAGGATGTGATGTGATCAAAGAGTCAACAGTGAAGCATGTAGGGGCTCGACAGCACCTGATGCAACGGTAACAAACACTAGCAACGAGCTTTAACTTTATACACATCATCCACCCATACCCTCAGTATTTGCACTCTGCTATAATGTCAATCGGATCTGTTCAACCGCTCAGTTCCGAGTTTGTCTTTTCATAAGGAAGCTTTTAGCAATAGATTTTTCCAACACCTTGTGACATTTATTGATCATAAGGGCTATGTTTGCATCTCAACTGGCACCCCATTCCCTATATAGACTCAGACTATATTGATTGTGCAAGGCTGAAAGAGAAGGCTATTACTAAGGAGGGTGTAAGGACCAATGGTTGAGATTACATTAGATGAGAACACACACTAGTGTCTGCTGGATCATGTCTATTTCCAGGTTGATACAGCATGATCTTCACACTTGCATGACATGGGAACCTCACACATTGTCTGCTCTTGGAACTGATTTGAATTGAACTATTGGCTTGTAAAACAATGGTATTCAGTGTTATTCAGAGAGCGTCAGGTTACAAATAGGTTTCTGCTATCAGGTTTCTGGTAATCCATTGGATGCATAAAGTGCTCACAGATCACTGCACCTGTACATAGCCCATCTGTAAATAGCCCTTCCAACTACCTCATCCCCCATACTGTTATTTATTTTATTTATTTTGCTCCTTTGCACCCCAGTATCTCTACTTGCTCATCTTCTGCACATCTGTCACTCCAGTGTTTATTTGCTACATTGTAATTATTTCACCACCATGGCCTATTTATTGCATTACCTCCCTTATCCTACCTCATTTGCACTCACTGTATATAGACTTTTTCTATTGCATTATTGACTGCATGTTTGTTTATTCCATGTGTAACTCTGTGTTGTTGTTGTTTGTGTCGCATTTCTTTGCTTTATCTTGGCCAGGTCGCAGTTGTAAATGAGAACTTGTTCTCAACTAGCCTACCTGGTTAAATAAAGGTGAAATAAAATACATTTAAAAAATAAAGAATAGTGGTTTTGTTTGAAAGGAGTAAAATCTGATTTTTACAATTTCCCTATGACCTCTTAAATTAGAAGCAAAACAGCAGGCATAATGACTCCAGGATCAAGTGTGTACTTAAAGTAAAAGCATCATCCTTCTTTTAGAAATATATTCTCTCCTCCTATTTTTACTACAAAACTTGTGACAACAATGACACATGGTTAAAGTTATGTTGATTGACCTATTAACGTGCGAGAGATAGAGAGAGAGATATAGAGAGAGAGCTTTGAGTGTTTCATGTTTGTAATGAACAGACTCTGATTCCAATGCCTTGTTCTTCATATTGACAGATGGAAAGGTGCCAATCCAGAACACTAGGATCCTGTGTGAAACAACTCCCACTTGTTCTCCACCATTCAGCGTTGGTTGGAAGAGAATGGGCACCTTCCCTGGAATATTTACGCTCTGTTTCAGTGTAGTTTGAAGGAGAGCATGAAAATATGAACACTAAAGCGACATAAACAATTGGACAAAGCTTCCTCAGCCTTCCTACTTGTCCCTGGTGTTTTGTGTCACCACAATTGCAGAGGGACAGCTGAGCCTGAGCCCACACCCAAAACAGACCCAGACAATGGAGCTTGGACTCCTAGCTTCACTGTTACAGATATTGCATTATGACTGACAACAAAACAGCACAGCAATGTTTGGATTTCCAACTCAATGTAGAAAAGGCTTTTCTAAAAGGGCTGATAACTTTGTGTCAGTTGTGAGTGACACATTTTCTTCGATACAATGATCAGTCCTCTTATAAACTCCCTAGCACATTTTTAGCATTTTACATGCACATTTACAACATGTAAGTTGACCATCACATACCATGATTGCATGTGGATATTCTATCTACTAGCCGTCAACCCTTCTGGAAAGAACCAAATACATCAGTTTGAAATTAATTCTACGATGAATTTCCACTTCAATGACAAAAGAATCATCAACAGCAGACACACAAGTAGCAATGACACTAATGTGTATAGAACAGTGTATAGGCTATTGGTGAGTGAGAGACACGCTCTAGTGGATTCCCCCTCCCCTCTAAGTCAAGATAAAAGCAAGAGCTTAGCAAACAAGGTTTGGCAAATCTGCTTAAAATCCACTAGCGGAGCATTGGAAGTATAGGCCTTAGGGTGAGCAGCATACTATCTAGTATTAAAAACCTCACATTGCATTGCTCCAGAGAGCTGCGCACTATCCTTGAAAAAAATGTGTCTGTCATATAAAACCCTCATGGAATGGTATTGTTATTCACATTGACAGATTGACTATTTCCTATGTACATATCCCAATAATGAACATGTTATAACTATGTAATAACATGGTTTGGCTCCACGCTACAACATAACCACCGATGTGTGTCCGTAGCCTTAAAAAGTCTACTGTATTTTCAAGTAGGAAAATCAGACAGGCCAGGTTGATGCACCATTGAAAAATGTACCGTATAAATGCTACAGTCTCAATGAATATGTTTATTCTTGTTGACAATGTGCCATCTCCTGGTGATGATCCCCAAGTCCTCGGTATGTTTATCAGTATCACACAAATAGGCACACCAAACATTCAGACATTAGTTAATAGATTGAAATTCTTCATTTACACAATTACATGGCAACCATGCACGAGCGTCGCGCCCCCGCTTTGAGCCCTGATGGAAAAGTTACTGAGAGTGATGGTGAGAGCGTTATGTATCAGTCGCCATTACTGACTGGGATGAGAGGGGAGGGAGCAAGGTCTCGGAGTACACGCAGCTAACACCAATAACACTAAATATATGAATACAATCACATTTTGAATAGAAAGAGTATACTCCGAACGCTCCCTGTGACTTAAAGGACACGAGCCGTTGAGAAATGGAATTTGCTGGAGTAAAATAATACACTTGGAATGCTGTCTTTTTTTCGTGGTCTCGGGAGCTGGGAGCGACCATGTTAGGTAGGGGAATGTAATTTGGAATGGACTGCATCGAGTTTCTTCATTAGCTACACTCTGGATAGCATTGTCTGTGTCAAGTAAATTCCAAATGGTTCTATTCTCGATCAAGGGAGGTAACGAAATATTCCGGCAAGGTCCTTGTAGCTTATATTTTGCGCTCAGTGAAATGTATTGTTCGACTAACACTATCTTGCTAGCTAGCCAGCCAGCGTTAGCCACAGCTTGCTAGCTAGTTAGCTAACGTTAGCAGGCTAACCTCAGCCAGAGAGGACTGGAAAGCGAGCATATTTTTTTGCGTGGTTTCGGGGAAAGGCCCGCGAGCTGGCTAGTCATTCTTTCATGCAAATATCAGTGATGGGTTGTCATTGTCACAGTTTATAAATACAATGGCATAGTCAAGACGGAGCCTTTTATTGCATGGGTTATTTTAATTGTACCAATAGTGCGCAGATTAAGCACGCCAGCTAGGCCAATTATTAACTTGCAAGCTAACGTTACTGTCTAGCTAATGAACATATGATTGTTGCAAGATCGTTCATGTGTTGGTTACTCGCAAATTGTCTAGAACACCGTTCTACTTTTAAATAACCTCTACATCTCGTGGTAGTGGATTGCTTTCTAGTGAGTTTTCAATGTGTGCCTCTCCGGCGATGAAATTCTTGGTTGTATGTCATTATCATCAATGACGGGGGTTGAGTAGGGCTCACAGTTCAGAACGTAGTTAGCAGACCTTGAATGAAATGTAGTCAGGTACTAGCTACAACTCATAATGAAAGGAAGTCAACGACAGAGTGAAGGTGGCGATGGTTTGCTATTGGCTACCTTCTCACTTGGATACTGATATTCACATATCTCGCTAATAACTAGAACTGCAATAGCTATGTAATAATAGCTACATTAATGTCTAATACAAGCGTTGGACGGTTGTAGCTACATTATTGTGTCAGACGTCAATTTGACTGATTTGCTAGTCTGTTTGCTATGTAACATGTCATGGTGGGGTGTGTTGCATGATTCTTACGACCATACACAGTGGAACAAATAATAGCCAGTATTGTCAAAATATTCAGTAGATGGCAGGTGCAACAGTAACCTGCAACAATAGTATTGCTTGGAGTAAACTGAAACGGAATCCATATTGAATGATGATGAATAGTAGTTTATTTCTAAATTATTTGTGGGTCACTGGTCATTCTACTCAAAGTGGAATAAATGTTTTTTATGGAGTTACCAATATACTGTGGGGGAAAAAATACACTGAAAAGAGTCACTGACACTGAACATGGGATTTATTTGTATTTGCTACTAACAGTCATTTCTGTAGGTTTGGCTTATGTGACACAGTCTCTAGAGAGGAAATAGCATGCTGTTCAGATTTTGTCATTAGGCCTGTGGACTGTTTGCACCTTGACAATGACTCACTGCAATAACACCAAATGGCACCCTATTCCCTTCATAGTGCAAAAGTTGTGCACTATATAGGGAATAGGGTGCCATTTCGTATACAAACCATATTAGACCTATGAAATCAAGTTTTTGGGGTTCCTATGTGTGTTTTTCAATAATACACTTTGTTTTTCAGTGAGGTGATAATAGGGGAGAACCTGCTTCCCAATCGCAGTACGAGGATTTAGGAGGAAAGAGGGATTCATCACTAAAGGGACGAAGCCATGATTGTGCAACACTACCCTATCTAACCAATGGGAGTGGAATGGTAGCTGTGCTGGTGGAAACCTTTCCTGAAAGTGACAAAGCAATGACAGGGGGAATATAATGGCCAAGAACAAGGAGGCACGCCCCCTAACTTATGCTGTCAGTGTTGTTGGCCTCTCAGGGACAGAGAAGGAGAAGGGCAACTGTGGCGTGGGAAAGTCCTGCCTATGCAACAGATATGTGCGCTCCAACGCGGACAGCTACTACACTGAGCACACTTCTGTGTTGAGCACAATTGACTTTGGAGGTCGCGTGGTGAACAATGATCACTTCCTCTACTGGGGTGAAGTGCCACACCGAAGTGATGATGGGCTCGAGTGCAAAATTCAAATCATTGAACAAACAGAGTTCATTGATGATCAGACTTTCTTGCCCCATCGCAGCACAAACCTGCAGCCCTATACTAAAAGGGCTGCAGCCTCCAAGATACAGTCTGCTGAAAAGCTGATGTACATTTGCACCGACCAGCTTGGCTTGGAGCAGGATTTTGATCAGAAGCAGATGGCCGATGGGAAACTGAATGTTGACGGTTTTATATTGTGTATAGACGTGAGCAAAGGCTGCAATAGGAAATTTGAGGATCAGATGAAATTTGTCAATAGCCTTTATTCTCAAATGGTCAAATCGAAAAAGCCTATCGTCATTGCTGCAACAAAATGTGACGAGTGCGTGGAGCAGTATCTAAGGGACCTTCAGGCATTCGCTGCAAGCAAAAAGAACCTCCTGGTGGTAGAAACGTCGGCTCGATCTAGCATCAATGTAGACCTGTGTTTTAATGCGTTAACCCAGCAGATGGACAAAACACGAGGCAAACCCAAAACCATTCCTTATTTGGAGGCCTACAAAGTTCAGAGACAGTTAGTAGCCACAGTGTCCGACAAGTTTGAAAAGCGGATTGTACAAACCGTCAGAGATTATCACACAAGTTGGAAAATGGTGAGTAACACATTGAAAAACCACCCTGACTATGAGGAATACATCAACCTGGAAGGCACCCGAAAAGCTAGAAACACCCTCAACAAGCACATAGAACAGCTGAAGCAGGAACATATCAGGAAAAGGAGGGAAGAATACTTCTTGAGCCTGCCAAAAATTCTCAATAACTTGCTCAACAACTTGGAAGAACTTGAGAACCTTAGCTGGTCAGAGGCTCAAAGCATCTTGAAGAGCAGGGCCGAGTTTCAATTCTGGTTTGTGGTGCTGGAGCACACCCCGTGGGATGAGACGGACCAAATTGACAAAGTCAATGACAGAAGAGTGCCCTTTGATCTCCTCAAAACGTCGGAAGGGGAAAAGATTTATCAGAACCATGTCCAACATCTGTTCTCAGAGAAAAGACGGTTAGAAATGAAGGATAGATTCAAGAAGACGTTGGATAGAGTCCATTTCATCAGCCCTGGACAACCCTGGGAAGAGGTCATGTGTTTTGTCATGGAGGACGAGGCCTACAAGTATATCAGTGAATCTGATCGCAGGGATGTTTACAGCCAGCATCAGCAGGAAATAGTTGAAAGGGCCAAAGAGGAATTTCAGGAAATGCTTTTTGAACACGCAGAGCTGTTTTATGACCTTGATTTAAACGCCACCCCAAGCTGTGACAAAATGAGCGAGATCCACACTGTGCTCAACGAGGAGCCCAGATACAGAGCCCTGCAGAAACTGGCCCCGGACAGGGAGTCCCTTCTCCTCAAGCACATCGGGTTTGTCTACCACCCCACAAAGGAGACGTGTCTGAGCGGACAGAGCTGCGTTGACATGAATGTCGAGCAGGTACTGGCTAACAGGCTAGTTCAGCTGGACCACAGTCGCTCTAATCTCTACTATAACAGTGCCAACATTGAAAAAGTCAATCTGTGTCTCTTGGGAAGAGAGGGTCTCGCACAAGAACTCGCAAATGAAATCCGAGCCCAGTCCACAGATGACGAGTACACCCTGGATGGGAAAATCTATGAACTGGAGCTTCTGCCTGTTGATGTCAATTCAACGTTGCTCTTTAGCCATACATGGGCGTCGACCTTCAAACCTCACGGAATCTTCTGTGTCTTCAGCTCCATAGAGTCGCTAAATTGTATTGGCGACTGCATAGGGCGAATCAGGGCAGAGATTGCACAGAACAGGAGGGAGAGATACGCTCAGCCATTGCCATTCATTCTAATCCTAGCAAACCAGAGAGACAGTGTTTGCAAAAATATGCCTATCTTGAGGCATCAGGGCCAACAGCTTGCAAATAAGCTACAGTGCACCTTTGTAGACATACCCTCTGATACTTTTCCACGGAAGTTTAATGAGTTACAAATTAAACAGGCTCTCAGAGCAGTATTAGAAGGACTAAAGCACAACTTTGATGTGACGAGCCCCCTGCCTTCCATCAAAGACATGTCAGAGACCGACTTGAGGATCGTTATGTGTGCCGTGTGTGGGGATCCATTCAGTGTGGACCTTATCCTTTCACCTTTCCTGGATTCACATTCCTGCAGCGCAGGGCAACCTGGCCAAAGTAACACTCTGATCCTCAACAAAATCATCGGCGACAGTCGCAGAAGAATACAGGTCACAGTCCTCTCCTACCACTCCTCCATTGGAATCAGGAAGGACGAGCTTGTCCACGGATACATCCTGGTCTACTCGGCAAAACGCAAGTCCTCCATGGCGATGCTCAGAGCTTTCCTGGCGGAGGTCCAAGACGTCATCCCTGTTCAAATGGTGGCCATCACAGACAGTCAAGCCGACTTCTTTGAGAACGACGAAATCAAAGAGCTCATGACTGAAGGGGAGCACATCGCTACGGAGATAACCGCCAAATTCACAGCTCTATACTCTCTGTCTCAGTACCATCGGCAGACGGAAGTCTTCACACCGTTCTTCAACGAGGTGCTAGAGAAGAAGAGCAGTATCGAGAGCGCCTTCATGTACGATAGCTCTCGAGACTGCATGGGTGCGAGCGAAGATGTCTTCCCCCAGTCTCCCCACAGTCATTCCCCTGCTTACAATTACTACCCTGACTCAGAGGATGACACCGAGGCTCCTCCACCTTACAGCCCCATCGGGGATGACGTGCAGCTTCTTCCAACGCCTAGCGAACGTGCTAAGTACAGGATCGATCTGGAGGGAAACGAGTACCCTGTCCATAGCACACCTCTCAGTGACCACGAGCGCAACCACAGAGTGCCTCCCCCCCGGTTAGGCCCAAGCCTATACTACCCAAGTCCAACGTCAAGAAGCTGGACCCCAATCTCCTGAAGACCATCGAGGCTGGGATGAGGAGCAACAGACGACAACGCGGCCCCATGGCCCACGGTGAAGACATTGAGACGTCTGACAATTACGCAGACCCCATAGACACTCTCCTGAAATCAAAAGGCTTCAGCGACGACATCTACGCTGTCCCGGAGGACACCCAGAGCAGGATTGTCAAAATGCGTAATTCGTTTGGGGGGGCTTCACGTCTTGCACGGGGATGAGGAGAACGGCTTCGACCGCAAGGCACAAGCCAGCAGGAGGCCCTCCAAGTATAAGCACCGCTCAAAAATACTCTTCAGCAAAACCAAGATGTACCACAGACGTGTCCACTCCGACGTCAGCGACGATGAGTCTGGGCCGGCCATGCAGAAGAAGAAGAAGGGCAGGGCCCATCGGGGCAGTGAGGAGGACCCCCTGCTCTCCCCTGCTGACCCCTGGAAGGGAGGGATAGACAACCCTGCCATCACCTCCGATCCAGAGCAGGATGACATGAAGAAGAAAAAGAAGAAAACGCCAAAGACAAAGGAACCCAAAAAGGTAAGTGTTCTGATTCTTCATCTTCTGTGTAATCGTTTCTTATATCATTTTTTAAAATGTTGTTTTAGATAGGCCTAATACTGTAAAGAGAAATCAAAGCTATTGTACATGTTATATGTAATTGTACATTGTCTTAACAGCTGGTCATACAATACGGTGATCTGAAGCACTACACATGATTACTATGAAAGAGATTCAGAATTGTCTGCACTGTGAAGCAAGTCAATGATTTATCTATCACACTGAGAGCAAACGTGACTTGCAATTTCTGTTCAATATTGCAACATCACATATTCCTTGCCAAACATACACTCCCATTCCTCAGCAGTTAAGACAAGCTACAACACAAGCAGTGACAACATAATCACGGTTAAATATGACCGCCATATTGCAGGTAGCCCCTTCTGTTGTCATAGTTGAGGAGTGATAGGAGATTTATGCAGTTGAAGAATATCTGGGCATCCCACTGTATTGTAGTCTGGTCTGGCTACAGTTGGCCAGATGTTAAAGGCATTTGGAGGCAGGCAGGGTTCCCAGGGCTTGGAGGAAGTGCACTGAGGCATGAATCAGTGGACAGCAGTTATGTCCAAAATGGCACCCTATTCCAAATTTAGTGCACAACTTTTGACCAGAGCCCTATGGACTCTGGCCAGAAGTAGTGCAATATATAGGGAATAGGGTGACATTTGGGACATAAGGGAGAGATTGGCCTGTTAAACTATATTCTCACAAACCTTATATTTTCACAAAAATACAGTAGTTAAAGCATCACAATTACGTTTCAAAGAGCTTTCATTCTTCATTTTGTAAATTATTTTGTTTGCATATAACAGGGCAATCTATCATACAAAAATGTTTTGACTAAAAGCCAAACTTCATATATTACAATCATGAATCGGTGACAGTACAGTAGCACTACTGCCATGAAGAATATTCTCATTGTTTGAACATTTTGCTTCCTTTGATAACCAGGCAACAGAACATTGAACAAAGAACAAAATATTATTTTTTGCAAGGTGTTTTACACTTGTGGGGGATGACAACTCTTGAAGAATTGACATTCAAAGGATTTACTTTTTTCTCTGTCTTGAAAACGATGCTGTAATATTGTCTTTCACTGTGTTTTTGTGTTATTCACAGCCAAAATCCAAGCCCCCAAAGCCTTTGTACCCACCCACACGAAGGAACTGGGACAGCAACTACTTTGGTGTTCCCCTGCAGAACCTGGTCACCCCGGACCGGCCAATCCCCTTGTTCATTGAGAAGTGTGTGGACTACATAGAACGCACTGGTAGGTTACTTTTTATCAGTTCTCCCTCATCTCTGGAGAACGACTTGGGTTGGGTTGTTGTTGCTTTTTGAGTGTGTGAGCATGACGCTGTAGTAGTGTATGTGGGCATGCCTTCCATTTCTCTCTTGATCGTAGGCAACCCCAAGTACTGTATCTTTTGCTATTTGGTCGGAATTCACTTGAGCTTTTTGCGGCCGCTGCTAACAAAATGTGGGATTTATTCCTGCTGCCTTTTCACTACTAGCTGACAGTTCTTGGGAGTTCAGTTCTATGATAATATGATAACTCCTCTGCCCCAACAGACTGGCATGACCTTTATGATGGACCATCGTTGGGGTTTTGGTTATTGTTCAGTGTTTCCACTATATTTATTTAGCAGCGGCACACCACCACTGTTAAATCAGTCGCCACTGAAAAAAATAGACGCAAAAAAATCAAATATATACATATAGAGAGAGATTTTTATTTTATTCTACCGATACGTGCTTTTAAGATCAGAGACAAGTTACAACATCCGATCCTCCGAGAAACCTCCAAGGTAACTAGCTAGCTAAATCAAATTGTATTGGTCCCATACACATATTTAGCAGATGTTATTGCGGGTGTAACTAGCTTGTAATCCTGGAAGTGTAGCCAACCCTATTAATAGATGTATAAAGGTATGCCCCAGGATGACCAAAGCCATCAACCCACCACTGCTTAAAAAAATGCTAGGGGAAAGACTGCCGTTATTGCATTATAAACCACTGAATTCCAGGAAGAAGAGAGGATGAATTTATTAGAGCTATGGTGTAGTTCCTTGTAAGGGTCCCCTCCTGTTTGTATCGACTTAACCTTGCTTAAGATCTTCTGAAGCGCTTACGTAGCTCACTTGATCCTTTTAATTGTTGGATCTCATATAATGTTAAGGGTTAGTCTAGTGATTCATTAATTTGGTCCATGAGTTTTAAACAAGCTTATTCACTGAGATGCCCAGCTACATTTGTTCATAATCCTTTAGTTGTCAAATGTAGCATTGTAGCAATATTGTTTCCCTTTGCAATGAAACAAAGGTCTTGACCCGCCTTCATATCTGCAAGGTGTATCAGTCACCAGCTGCAAGCAATGACTGGGGAAAGAAGACTCTGCTTACACACTCAATCGCGGTTTTCGTTAAACTTGTCCTTTTTCCTCAGTAATAAATTGCATTTCAAGGGGGGTAGAAGAGGGGAGGGCGAGCGACTGAGCATGGTGAATGATTAAATGGAATTGGATGTTGATGCATTTGGAAATCTCATTGGCCATTATTGTCTAAGCACTTAGCCTAATGCGAGAGAGGGCAATATTTTGAAGGCAGCAGCAGAATTCTCCCTCTAGGGTATTGGTTATGATATCTGATTTGTAAATCTGCAGTTCACAGTAGTGTCTGGAACTGGAAACGATATCCTCTCTGAGCTTAGTGAACCCGCCATGCAGCATTTGTTTTTTTTCATAGATATAAGAAATTGGTTTTCCATTAATTTTGGGGGGTTGAATGTAATCTCAGAGCATATGTTAACCCAAACTGGGTAAAAAATATGATTATTTTTGTTTGCTTTGAAGTCAGTCGAATAGAGTAAAAGTCTGAATTAATTCAAGTAGTAGTCATTGGAAACTGCCTGTTATTACTTTCAGGGGCATCGTGCCCCCTTACTTCCCTTTACCATGCTTTGTAGCTGACCACCATATTCAATGGAAACATTGACTGGTAGGCCTACTAATCAATACCCAGTGAGTGAGTAGCTTAGTAGACGGTCTCAAACAAACTAACATGGTGGTGAATTTCACACGGGTACGAGTAGCCTAGTTTGTGGCCAAAAGAGTTTGTCTTCTGTTGGTTTCTTATGACAATTGTGATGAGACTCAGACATGGCCTGAATTTAGCTCTGGGGACCTTGGTTTCCACTGGACTGGATGTCCTGCGCTAAGGAAATAGTTATAATAGGTGGCAGACTAACATCGGATCACTGAACATAACATACAACTGCAGAGTGCAGGAAGAGAGTGGCTGGTTTTATCAAGAGCCTGAAGAATGCTGAAAGAAAATAAGCAATCACATTCAATTAACAGACACACATGGCAGCCCATTTTCTCTCGGCATCTCTCCTCTCTCTCACCCTTTCTCTCCCCTGTTGCTATGGGCCCTCTCATCTCTCCACATCACAAAATGGAGGAAAGAAAATGAAAGAATTAATGACGTGCTGTGTAAAGAAGCATGTTCACCCTGGCATGCTGACTAGTAGCTAATCTTGGGTTATATATACAGTTCCAGTCAAAAATGTGGAAGCACCTACTCATTCCAGGGTTTTTCTTACTTTTTTACTATTTTCTACATTGTAGAACTATTGTGAAGACATCAGAACTATGAAATAACACATATGGAATCATGTAGTAACCAAGAAAGTGTTAAACAAATTAAAATATATTTTATATTTGAGTAGCCACCCTTTGCCTTGATGACAGATTTGCACACGCTTGGATTCTCCTCAGCCAGCTTCATGAGGTAGTCACCTGGAATGCATTTCAATTAACAGTTGTGCCTTGTTAATCTGTGAAATGTCTTTCCTTAATGTGTTTGAGCCAATCAGTTGTGTTGTGACACGGTAGGGGTGGTATACAGAAGATAGCCCTATTTGGTAAAAGACCAAGTCCATATTATGGCAAGAACAGCTCAAATAAGCAAAGAGAAACAACAGTCCATCATTACTTTAAGAGATGAAGGTCAGTCAATCTGGAAAATGTCCAGAACATGGAAAGTTTCTTCATGTACAGTCGCAAACACCATCAAACTGGCTCTCACGAGGACCGCCACAGGAAAGGAAGACCCAGAGTTATCTCTGCTGCAGAGGATAAGTTCATTAGAGTTACCAGCCTCAGAAACCCAGATACATGCTTCAGAGTTCAAGTAACAGACACATCTCAACATCAACTGTTCAGAGGAGACTGTGTGAATCATAGTCAAATTGCTGCAAAGAAACCACTACTAAAGGACACCAATGAGAAGAAGAGACTTGCTTGGGCCAAGAAACACAAGCAGTGGAGATTAGACCGGTGAAAATCGGAGTACAAATTGGAGATTTTGGGTTCCAACCGCCGTGTCTGTGAGATGCAGCCGTGTCTTTGTGAGATGCAGAGTAGGTGAACGGATGATCTCTGCATGGGTGGTTCCCACCGTGTGGTGGTGCTTTGCTGGTGACAATGTCGGTGATTTATTTAGAATTCAAGGCACATTTAACCAGCATGGCTACCACAGCATTCTGTAGCGAAACGCCATCCCATCTGGTTTGCGCTTAGTCCCACTATCATTTGTTTTTCAACAGTACAATGACCTCCTGGCTGTGTAAGAGCTATTTGACCAAGAAGGAGAGTGATGAGTGCTGCATTAGATGACCTGGCCTCCACAATCACCTGACCTCAATCCAATTGACATGGTTTGGGATGAGTTGGACCGCAGAGTGAAGGAAAAGCAGCCCACAAGTGCTCAGCATATGTGGGAACTCCTTCAAGACTGTTGGAAAAGCATTCAAAGTGAAGCTGGTTGAGAGAATGCCAAGAGTGTGCAAAGCTGTCATCAAGGCAAAGAGTGGGAAATGGTAAAAATAAAGAAAAACCCTTAAATGAGTAGGTGTCCAAACTTTTGACTGGTACTAGTACTGGTACGAGAGAGAGATTTGTTTCCCCAGGGATTCACAATAGTAAGGAAGGAGTAGCCTGCTCCCTTGATGCACTTTTTCCATTAGTGGTAATGGAGGCCTGTGACGTTCACAAACAGCCATGGGCAGATAAAGCCATCTCACTGGATCACAGAGAAAGTCAACAGTCAAGTTAACCCACGCCAGATGGATGAGGGGGTCACAATAAGGGACGACTGTCATCTCTGAGTGACATTTGTGTACATAAAATGTAGGCTATACAGTAAGTAAAGGAGATTAATGCATTGGTATTCTATGAGCTAACAAGGATCAGAAAACCAGTCAGTATCTGGTGTGGCCACTATTTGCCTCATGCAGCGCGACATGCATCTCGTTCGCATAGTTGATCAGGCTGTTGATTGTGGCCTGTGGAATGTTTTCCTACTCCTTTTCAATGGCTGTGCGAAGTTGCTAGATATTGGCGGGAACGGGAACAAACTGTTGTACACGTCGATCTAGAATATCACAAATATGCTCAATGGGTGACATGTCTGGAAGAACTGGGACATTTTCAGCTTCCAGAAATTGTGGACAGATCCTTGCAATTTGGGGCAGTGCATTATATCATCCTGAAACATGAGGTGATGCCGGCGGATGAATGGCATGACAATTATCCTCAGAATCTCGTCACGGTAACTCTGTGCGTTCAAATTGCCATAGGTAAAATGCAATTGTGTTTGTTGTCCGTAGTTTATGCCTGCCTATACCGTAACCCCACCGCCACCATGGGCCACTCTGTTGACAACGTTGGCATCAGGAAACCGCTCACCCACACAACACCATACACGCTTTCTGCCATCTGTCCTATACAGTTGATTTGTCCGTGAAGCGCACATTTCTCCAATGTGCCAGTGGCCATTGGAGGTGAGCATTTGCCTACTGAAGTCGGTTACGACGCCGAACGGCAGTCAGGTCAAGACCCTGGTGAGGATGATGAGCACACGGATTAGCTTCCCTGAGATGGTTTCTGACAGTTTGTGCAGAAATTATTTGGTTGTGCAAACCCACAGTTTCATCAGCTCTCCAGGTGGCTGGTCTCCAATGATCCCACAGGTGAAGAAGCCTGATGTGGAGGTCCTGGGCTGGCATGGTTACACGTGGTCTGCGGTTGTAAGGCCGGTGGACGTACTGCTAAATTCTCTAAAATGACATTGGAGGCGTCTTTTGGTAGAGAAATTAACATGACATTCTCTGGCAACAGCTCTGTTGGACATTCCTGCAGTCAGCATGCCAATTACATCCTCCCTCAAGACTTGAGACATCTGTGGCATTTTAGTGGCCTTTTAATATCCCCAGAACAAGGTGCACCTGTGTAATGAGCGGTCTGTTTAATCAGATTATTGATATGCAACACCTGTCAGGTGGATGGTGACATTTGTGCACAAAATTTGATATGAAGAAGATTGTGTGTATGGAAAATTTCTGGGATGTTTTATTTCAGCTCATGAAACATGGGACCAACACTTAACATGTTGCGTTTATATTTTTGTTCAGTATACATTTGTTAGACACAAGTAACTGAGACCAAATGATCTTTTGCAATACTGACCTGGTTAACACTTCTGTATCAGCCTGCATATTAAGCCCTCAATCCTCAGTATGTGTCCTGATGAGTTGGTTTTCCAATCGGACCACTGCTGCTGTACTTACCACGAAAGAGGGGGAGCAGAGAGAGGACTCAAACCAACTCAGTGGGGATGCAGTTACAATAACCATGAGCTTTTTCAGCATTCAAAGTGACTTTATGCTGAGTGGAAAAGCATCCGTCAGCTCTTTCCCAGCAGTGCGTGTGCGTGTTTAGCCCCTGGATCTGAAGATTGGGAGGGTGGGGGTGGCGACTGCGCCGCGGCGTCCTGTTTATCATTCTCCTCAGTCTCAGGGATTACTCTGCTCCTCAATGGGCCAATGATTGTCAGGTGCCAGCCATGCTAGTTTGAGTTACTCGAGCTAGCCTTCAATGTCAACCAAGACGAGGAAACGGCTCTTGAGAATACTCACTGTACTACAGTCAATATTAGTAGGAAAAAGTAAAAGATTTGTTGACGTATTCTAACTTTGATTAGGCCTCTTCTTTTCTTATCTAGGTTTGTTTGTATGTATTTATTACCTTTGTTTTGTTGGTCTTTTTCTGAGTGTCGGAAGTTGAGAGGGAGGGATAAGGTGGTACTGCGACAGTAACAGTAGCGGCCATAATTAATCATCTTTGCCTTGTTCTTTTGAAGTGTCATCTCTGGCGAGCTGTGATACTGCATTGAAGTGTTGCCATCTCTTTCGCTCTCTGTCTCCATCTGTGTATGTGTGTATATTGCGCTGAGGTCAGTCACAGTCTGTTGTTCAGGTGATTTGTTAAGGTCGATCCAGGCAGGAGCTTTTAGCCAGGGCCTCAGTGAGCCAGGCCCAGGGGGAGAGCTCAGAGCTGTGGGTAGGGAGGTGCAGTAGTAGGGCCATGATCAGATGTACAGTATTAGTCAAGCCTCCTTTCAATCCAGCTCCAGCAGTAGCTTCGCGGTGGATGGGTGTCATTGCAGGCCCCGTGGCCCTGTGCTGTGTACTACTGGGGCATGACTTTGCCTTGTGGGGTTGAGCATGACATGGCAGGCCCTGTGCTCCAGCTAGCTGCATCTGGGGCATGACTCTGCCCTGTGATGTGCCTCCAACTACCACCTGCCTGGCTCTCTCCCCTCCAGTCAGATGAACTATGACTCACTTACCCCCCCACACCCCCCCCATGACAATGGGGATCTGTGTCCCTCCAGACCGACCGTTCACACAAACAACAATCAGTTATGCATGGGACTTTGGGACACGCTCTTCTCTTTCTACAGCAATACTGGAACTGAGGGTCTGACCTCTGCTGTGCTGATGTTGTGTTCTACTCTTCCTGCTCCACTCCCCTGACCGTTGTGACTCAAGCACCTTGCTGGAGGCCAGCTGCAACTGGGGAATTTAGTGATGATGTGACAGACTGCTTTTTCAAGGTCTCCACGGACGGGGCAAGCGCTTAGCGGTCCATGTTGAACAAGACAAAAGTCCTGTTATTCCCTTTGGCAGCTTGCTCTGCTCCGCTCTCTCCCCTCAGTCTGGGGCCAGAGGATGTCACAGAGGGAGCTTGAGTGAGTTGGATATGACAGAGCTGTCGACTCGACACACATCAGGTCCTGTTCTTCTCAAGCTGTGGCTGCAAGCAGGCTGGGCTGGGTGGTGTTCAGCACTCTTCTTCATCCTACGCCTTTTGCTCTTCTTTCTTCTTCCTCTTCCTTCTCTACTTCCTCCTCCAGCTCTTCCTCCTCCACCTCTTCTAGCCTGGCGCTGGCCCTAGGAGGCCCCAGTGTTTTGGGGTCTGTGTATAACAGCAGGCCTGGGTCTTGTTCAGTAGAACACAGTGTTTGCAACGCAAAACAAAAATCTGTATTCTTATTGGAAAAGCTTAGGTAGTGCCGTCCTGTTTCACTCTGATTCCAAACGTTTTCTCACTACGCAACATGACCCTGTTCTGTTCGGAGCTGCCTGCCAGTGCCACCGACCCTCCCTAGTGAGTGCCCACCATAGGCACCAGGGGTGGCCCTCCCCTTCCTCTTCTGCTGGCAGTCATGTCACATCAGCCTCACAATGGAAGAACAACACAACACAGCCTGAACAGAACACTCTCTGCCAACAGGCCCTAAACACTGTACTGGTTCCATCAACCATCAGCCAGCCCTACCCACCCCATAGCAAGGAGCTCAAAAGAGTTCCTCTTTTCTGTTTATCAACACTTAACTGTTGGTATGGTAACCAGGGTCAAATTACCCTGTGTAATGCACTACTGACACACCATAGGACATTACTTCTTGTTTATGTAACAGTTTTCATGGCTCTAGGCTGGCAGTTGATCGGCGCTGGCATAGTGGCTTGGTTTGTAGTCCTCCCCACATCACAACGTCGTTAGTATGACAGCGTTAACCAGCGTAGCTACTACACCGTAGGTATTAATACTTCTCAGGACAGCAGGAGTGAAGTGTTTGAATGAGCGGATCATTGTGTTAAGCCTCTCTAACACTCATGGCGCGATTAGCCTGTGCGTGTGTGTGAACATATACTTGGTACTTTTCAGAAACATTTTCTAGGCTGCCAGCAAAAACTAAAAGTATTGAAAAAGTTTAAGGAATTAAAAGAATGTAGCTAGCTAGCTGTTGATTGGAAAGCCATTCCAATGTGTCATCACCATCAATATCTTTGGCTGATGTCATCAAAGCCTGAAAAAGTACATTTTTAAGAGTAGAATATCAGCACAGCCTTATCATATACACTGTGTTCCTATTAGTTCAACTTTAAACTGAATTCTTATTACAAGCCTGTTTTTGTTGCTGGCATAATCCATCACATTTATCTCATTATATTCAGGCCAGGATTTTTAATGGGCCTCGCAGCTGTTAATCTTTTACAATAAGGCAACTAATGTAGCTTTGCTCTGCTGCTGCTGTCCCTGGTGAGAGAAGAGAACGAGAGCGAGAGGAAACAAAAGGGAAAGGGGCAGGGGGTTGTAGGGAAAGTGGAACAGTGATGTACATCTTTCTCATTTACTGTCACATGCACAGATATATAAACTATAAACCTAGCCAAAATCTAAGGTCCTGAGTGTTCTGGAGCAGGTTTTCATCAAGGACATCTCTGTACTTTGCTCCATTCATCTTTCCCTCGACCCTAACAAGTCTCCCAGTCCCTGCCGCTGAAAAACATCCCCACAGCAGGATGCCTCCACCGTAGGGATGGTGCCAGGTTTGCTCCAAACGTGACTCGTGGCTTTCAGGCCGAAGAGTTCAATCTTGGTTTCATCAGACCAGAGAATCTTGTTTGTCATGGCCTGAGAGTCCTTTGGGTGCTTTTGGCAAACTCCAAATGGGCTGTCATGTGCCTTTTACTAAGGAGTGGCTTCCGTCTGGTCACTCTACCATAAAGGCCTGATTGGTGGCGTGCTGCAGAGATGGTTGTCCTTCTGGAAGGTTCTCCCATCTCCACAGAGGAACCCTGGAGCTTTGTCAGAGTGACCATCAGGTTCTTGATCACCTCCCCGTCCAAGGCCCTTCTACCCCGATTGCTTAGTTTGGCCGGGCGACCAGCTCTAGAAAGAGTCTTGGTGGTTCCAAACTTCTTCCACTTAAGAATTATGGAGGACACTGTGTTCTTGGGGACCTTCAATGTTAGTATCTCGACACAATTCTGTCTCGGAGCTCTCGGACAATTCCTTCAACCTCAAGGCTTTTTTTTTTTCTGACATGCACTGTCAACTGTGGGACCTTATATATAGCAGGTTGCTCAGCAAGGAAAAAGCCACTTCTCCAAAACCGCCATAAAAAAGCCAGATTACGGTCTGCAACTGCACACGGGGACAAAGATCGTACTTTTTGGAGAAATGTCTTCTGGTCTGATGAAACAAAAATAGAACTGTTGGGCCATAATGACCATCGTTATGTCTGGAGGAAAAAGGGGGCGGCTTGCAAATCGAAGAACACCATCTCAACCGTGAAGCACGGGGGTGGCAGCATCATGTTGTGGGGGTGCTTTGCTGCAGGAGGGACTGGTGCACTTCACAAAATAGATGGCATCATGAGGGGGGGAAATTATGTGAATATATTTTAGCAACATCTCAAGTCATCAATCAGGAAGTTAAAGCTTGGTCGGTAATGGGTTTTCCAAATGGACAATGACCCCAAGCATACTTCCAAAGTTGCGGCAAAATGGCTTAAGGACAGCAAAGTCAAGGTATTGGAGTGGCCATCACAAAGCCCCGACCTCAACCCTATAGAAAATTTGTGGGCAGAACTGAAAAGGCGTGTGCAAGCAAGGAGGCCTACAAACCTAACTCCGTTACAGCTTTGTCAGGAGGAATGGGCCAGAATTTACCCAACTTATTGTGGAAAGCTTGTGGAAGGCTACCCAATACGTTTGACCAAAGTTAAACAATTTGAAGGCAATGCTACCAAACACAAATGTAAACTTCTGACCCACTGGGAATGTGATGAAAGAATTAAAAGCTGAAATAAATCATTCTCTCTACTATTATTCTGACATTTCACATTCTTAAAATAAAGTGGTGATCTTAACTGACCTAAAACGGGATTTTTACTAGGATTAAATGTCAGGAATTGTGAAAAACTGAGTTGAAATGTATTTGGCGGTGTATGTAAACTTCCGACTTCAACTGTAGGTGAAAATGTATGTATGTCTAGGTGCTGATCGGTCGTTAGAATTGTGGAATAATACTAATGTTACAGTAGGATTTGAATGGAGAAAGCTGATCCGAGAGCATCACTGCCTTTTTTCATCCAATCTGTATCGACACATGCTCCAACTACACACTTAATGAATGTTCTCTCCGCAAGGTGTTCTTGTGACCCTAGGTAACACGATCAGCTTGTCAAACTTGTCATTATGGATTCCAATACCTATGTCGCTGTTCCTTCCTCTCATAATTAGCCCGGTTCTGCTCAGGTATGCTGTGTGGCAGTCAAACCAGTCAGCCTGGCTGCAATCCAGTCAGCACTAGAAGAGGAGGATCGAGAGAGGAGGGAGGTAGAGAGGGAGAGAGAAGGAGTTCATGTTAATGATTGCCTTCTCTGCTGTCCTCTAGTCAGTGCAGTAGCAGTGTTAGCCCCCAGTTGCCGTGCCTCCTCTCCTCCCTCCATCCCTCATTCTGCTAAGTCTTCTCGAGTACCAGGGGAGCTGCTTCTTACTGTCTGTTTGCTGTAGGTGTACACATTCTTGATGGAACCTTACGTCCACTGACAGACTCTGTTCTGCCAACTGGGCTTGATGTCTATGAGCTTATCCTTCACTCTTTTACTCCTGGTCCAAATGCCTCTGCATGAAGGTAGTGCACTATATAGGGAATAGGGTGCCATATTGGATGAGCCAGTGTGCTCACTCAGCCCCAGAGAAGAGAGGAGCAGTTATGTGTCTTGTCTAGAGTATCTACCTAAGCTTGTCATCAAAGTTTACAGTATAATTGTTTAAACCCTAGCCTTCTGGGTTAAAGTTCATAGGAAATCAGTCACTTGGAAGCCAGGCCCAGCCAATCAGAATTAGTTTTCCCCCACAAAAGGGCTTTATTACAGACACTTTTAGAGTGGCCTTTTATTGTCCCCAACACAAGGTGCACCTGTGTATTAATCAGCTTGTTGATATGCCACACCTGTCAGGTGGATGGGTTACTTTGACAAGGAAGAAATGCTCACTTGCAGGGATGTAAACAAATTTGTGCACAACATTTTAGAGGAAATTAGCTTTTTGTGCATATGAAACATTTCTGGAATATTTTATTTCAGCTCATGGTACACTCTTCATAGTTTTATATTTTTGTTCAGTATAGTTAACAATGGCATCCTACTGTATTATGTATTTCTCCCAAATGCCAACATATTCCCTTTTCTTTATTACATTTTTGTATTTGCTTTTTCTCCTCAATTTCCTAATATCCAATTGCTAGTTACGGTCTTGTCCCATCGCTGCAACTCCCGTACGAACTCAGGAGAGGTGGAGGTCGACGCAATGCTTCTTCTGAAACACAGCCCTGCCAAGCCACAATGCTTCTTGACACACTGCTCACTTAACCCGGAAGCCAGCCACACCAATGTGTAGGAGGAAACACTGTACAGCTGGTGACCGGAGTCAGCGTTCATGCACCTGGCCTGTCACAAGGAGTAGCTAGAGCGCGATGGGACAAGGACATCCTGGCTGGCCAAACCCTCCCCTAACCTGGACGACGTTGGGCCAATTGTGCGCCGCCTCATAGGTCTCCCAGTCACGGCCGGGTTAGAACAGCCTGGGATTGAACGCGGGTCTGTAGTGACGCCTTAGACTGCTGCGCCACTCGGGAGACCCTTCTAGTGCACTACTTTTGACCTCGGCCCATAGGGTGGGCTATTTGGGATACAGACTAGTTCACCCGTCCCATCTTCTTTCCTCTCCCGCATTGTATGGGGCTGGTGATTTATGGGTACAGGGGGCTGCAAGGATGAACAATTATTAATACACTAAGCTGGAAATTAGAGGTCGACCGATTATGATTTTTCAACACCGATACCGATTATTGGAGGACCAAAAAAGCCGATACCGATTTAATCAGCCAGATTGTTTAATTAATTCATTTATTTGTAATAATGACAATTACAACAATACTGAATGAACAGTTATTTTAACTTAATATATTACATCAATAAAATCAATTTAGCCTCAAATAAATAATGAAACATGTTCAATTTGGTTTAAATACTACAAAAACAAAGTGTTGGAGAAGAAAGTAAAAGTGCAATATGTGCTATGTAAGAAAGCTAACATTTCAGTTCCTTGCTCAGAACATGAGAACATATGAAAGCTGGTGGTTCCTTTTAACATGAGTCTTCAATATTCCCAGGTAAGAAGTTTTAGGTTGTAGTTATTATAGGAATTATAGGACTAATTCCCTCTATACCATTTGTATTTCATTAACCTTTGACTATAGGATGTTCTTATAGGCAATTTAGTATTGCCAGTGTAACAGTATAGCTTCCGTCTCTCTCCTCGCTACTCCCTGGGCTCAAACCAGCAACACAACGACAACAGCCACCATCGAAGCAGCGTTACTCATGCAGAGCAAGGGAAACAACCACCCCAAGGTTCAGAGTGAGTGACTTTTGAAACGCTATTAGCGCGCGCTAACTAGCTAGCCATTTCACTTCGGTTACACCAGCCTCATCTCGGGAGTTGATAGGCTTGAAGTCATAAACAGCGCAATGCTTGACGCACAACGAAGAGCTGCTGGCAAAATGCACGAAAGTGCTGTTTGAATGAATGTTTCCGTGCCTGCTTCTGCCTACCACCGCTCAGTCAGATGCTTGTATGCTCAGTCAGATTATATGCAATGCAGGACACGCTAGATAAAATCTAGTAATATCATCAACCATGTGTAGTTAACTAGTGATTATGATTGATTGTTTTTTATAAGATAAGTTTAATGCTAGCTAGCAACTTACCTTGGCTTACTGCATTCGTGTAACAGGCAGCCTCCTTGTGGAGTGCAACGAGAGAGAGGCAGGTCGTTATTGCGTTGGACTAGTTAACTGTAAGGTTGCAAGATTGGATCCCCCGAGCTGACAAAATTAAAATCTGTCGTTCTGCCCCTGAACGAGGCAGTAAACCCACCGTTCCTAGGCCGTCATTGAAAATAAGAATGTGTTCTTAACTGACTTGTCTAGTTAAATAAAGGTATATAAAAATATATATATAAATAAATACAAATCGGCGACCAAAAATACAGATTTCCGTTTGTTATGAAAACATGAAATCGGCCCTAATTAATCGGCCATTCCGATTAATTGGTCGACCTCTACTGGAATTGTATGAGTCGGCTAGGATGCTCTGGTCTCTTAATACAATGTAGTTAGTTACTGCATCCCAAATTACATCCTATTCCCTACATAGTGCACTATTCTGTGCTATTGTCAAAAGCTGTGCGCTATGTAAGGAATAGGGTGCCATTTGTGAAGTAAGCAAGCACTGGCCTGAGCCTCAGCCTCCCTCCACTGAGGATGGAATAGAGCCCTAGACTCCAGTCCAGACAGAGTAGCTACTAGTTACAAACGACCAGAACATTTCACCACCACAACAGTCAAGTTCGTTTTGGCGATATTAGCTACCTTCTTTTATTTCTCTGACTGAATTAGTTGAGTCCTTGTCATGATCAATGGGTTTAATAAAACACTTTATTCTGTTATTTTTGTGGAATATGGGTGGAAATCTGTGGCCTACTGTAGATACTGATGTAGGATAGCATTAGATCAGGAGGATTGTGAAGATGGGCAATGATGGTGAAGTTCTCAACTCTCTCTCAGCTCTGCCACTGGTTTAACACAGCATATTTCTCATGCCATTGTTGCCTAGAAGAGTTTGGCTTCTATTTGGTTTCAATTGACAATTTTGATGCCAGAGGTCCTCAATGTTATTTAGCCTGGAAATTAAAACTATGGGACATACTGCCTACAGCAGGGTTCCCCAAGTGTCATCAGCTCCAAGTGATTTTAAGTATTCCCATGCATAATATATATGATTGTATACAAATGTAAGCAAGGTTTGAATTCAAATGTTTTACTCAAACATATATGTTAGGGCTTCTTGTGGTCAATTTGCAGTCTACAAATGATTTGTAATTATGTTTTGGCCACCTGATCATCCGATCAAATAAATAAATTGGCCCGTGGCTGAATCTAGTTGATGATCCCTGGCCTGTAGGTTACCATATCTAAGCCTAAACTCAAGCTTTGTGTTCAACAACAGTGTTAGCTGTTACATCTGATAACTAGCTAACTGCTGACCTTTTTGTGGTATCATCATGGGACAACCAGAGGCCAGGTGGAAGAGGTTTTTATTCAGTTATTGGATTTTATTGTTGCCATGGTAATAAAACAATCCTGGCAGCTGTCCAGCAGTTAAACTAAACACTGTAGTGGATCGTTCCACAGTTTCTACGGCGATATGACTACACAGGAACTAACTGTCACACCCAGGATATCAGGAGATTTATCTACCGCTGGAGGTTCCATTTAATCAGATTTCGAAATGCAAAAATTCCAGACCTGCCATCAGTCTCCTCAGGTATTTCCTGAAGTTGTAGTTGTAAGGTGAGCCTATGTTCTGTACTAGCCTGGTCCCAGATCTATTTCTGCTGTCTTGCACCTGCAAACTCCGTAGGATTTGGCATTGACCAGACCACAAAAACAGATCTGGGTCCAGGCTAGCTCCGACTTCCAGACAGAGTGAGTGTAGTAGTAGTGTTGGTGGAGATGGTGGTGCTGAGTTAGAGTATTTAGGGAGGAGGACAATAGAACATCCGGCTTGTAGAACACATCTAAATTCGGATCACTTCCCCGTAGCACTTCCCTCCCTCACTCATTTGAGTTCATTTTGTTCTTATTGTCTTTGGCTGCAACCTTCCTCCCAGTCATTCGACTAAATAAAGCAGGACGGGTCACATCCAGTCAAAAGCCTCGACCCGTCGGCACACACACACACACACACACACACACACACACACACACACACACACACACACACACACACACACACACACACACACACACACACACACACACACACACACACACACACACACACACACACACACACACACACACACACACACACACACACACACACACACACACACACACACACACAATAACTAAAGCTGCATCCTGGTACAGATGAACTGGTGTCTAAATTACAACCATGAGGCATGTGCATATATCAGCTAGACAGGACTGTTCGCTTGCCAGTCCCACAGTTTGAGGTCCGTTTCTCCTTAAAACCAGGGTCACACTCTTCTGTGAGTGCTGTTTCAACAATGGCATGGCAACAGTCAGAAAAGCCATGATGTGGGGTGGAACTAACAGGCGCTGTGACCATAGAAATAGAATGACTAGAACAATTAGGCTACATTCTATTTATATGGTTGAGACCTGTGTCTATGTACAGTGCCTTCTTGAAAGTATTCACTCCCCTTTACTTTTTCCAGATTTTGTTGTTACAAAGTGGGATAAAAAATGTGTCATTTCTTTTGTCAACGATATACATTAAATACTCTGTCAAGGTGGAAGAAAAATGTGAACGTTTGTAAAAATGAAAAACTCACATCTTGATTAGATAAGTATTCACCCCTTAGTCAATACATGTTAGAATCACCTTTGGCAACAATCCGTGTCTTTCTGGGTAAGTCTCTAAGAGCTTTGCACAGCTGGATGTGTACAATATTTGCACATTATTTTCTAAATTCTCCAAGCTCTGTCAAGTTGGTTGTTGATCATTGCTAGACAGACATTTTCAAGTCTTGCCATAGATTTTCAAGCAGATTTAAGTCAAAGCTCTAGCTTAGCCCCCAGGAACATGCAATGTCGTCTTGGTAAGCAACTCCATTGTATATTTGACCTTGTATTTTAGGTTATTGTTCTGCTGAAAGGTGAATTTGTCTCCCAGTGTCTATTAGAAAGCAGACTGAACCAGGTATTCCTCTAGGATTATGCCTGGACTTAGCTCTATTCCGTTTATTTTTATCATACAAAACTCACTAGTCCTTGTCGATGACAAGCATGCCCATAACATGATGCAGCCACCACCATGCTTGAAAATATGAAGAGTGGCGCTCAAGGATGTGTTGTTGGATTTGCCCCAAACATAACGCTTTGTACTCAGGAAAAAAGTACATTTCTTTGTTACATTTTTTTTGTTGCTGTTTTACTTTAGTGCCTTATTGCAAACATGTTGCATGTTTTGGAATATTTGTATATCATGTTAAACACTATTATTGCACACAGAGTGAATCCATGCAACTTATAATGTGATGCACAGTTTTACTCCTGATCTTATTTAGGCTTGCCATAACAAAGGGGTTGAATACCTACAGCGTTTCAATTTTAATGGATTTGTAAAAAAATGTTTAAAAACATAATTCCACTTTGACATTATGGTGTATTGTGTGTAGGCCAGTGACAGAATATCTAAATGTAAACCATTTTAAATTCAGGCTGTAACGTTAACATAACAAAATGTGGAAAAAGTCAAGGTGTGTGAATACTTTCTGAAGGGACTGGATGTAGAGCAAGTCATTAGACTGTGGTATTTAGCTTACCGCTGTCTTAGCATGCCTTCGGTCGCCTCTCAGAATAGATCCTAACTTACATTGAGTGGCTTTTTAAATGGCTTCTAATGGTGGTTACAGGAAACATTATCTACACATGAACGAATGGTAAGAGGAAATCAGAGCATAAGTCAGGAATGACAGCATTAAGAGGGAGTCAGTGTTACGCTCTATAAAATGGAAGCTCTTATCTCTATCTTATCATGCCATGGAAATGTCCTCTGTGCTGCTCTTGTGCAGCGTTTTCTGTGTGTGTGTGTAGCACGATTGTGTTCATGCTCCTGCCCTGCCTGTGAGCTTACATTCTGCTGACAGTGTCAGGAGGGGCCTGACTAGACTCACACACAAATTGCACAATGACCAATTGGGAAAGGAAATGAATACTTTCCATAAGACGTTAATGTCATAACTAAGCTAGGGCTGTGTCCCAAATGGCCCTATGGGTTCTGGTGCACTATATAGGGACTTTGGGACGGAGCCTAGTCAGTCCTGTGCAGTGTGTGATTCACCTGGACTGCCACCTGCCATTTATCTGGCTGCTGGTGAGCAAGAAATTCAGCTCCTACCTGTTCCTCTGCACCTGTACTGCTGTGCTACAGTATTATAGAGTATGAACCCAGTGTGTCATCACATCAGTCTCACCTTCGAGTGCTGTAAGAAAGGACCTGCTCTGACATGTTACAGCGTCTCAGGAATATATAAGCCCACGCTGTGTGTGTGAGTGGGAGCGCCCGGCTATAGTATAAACTGCCTCAGTGCTGCTGCTCAGTGTATGTGCTGCAAGGTCACACCCACTGCAGTTTGTCATTGCAGCGAGTACGGACAGAGCGCACATTTACTCCTTATACACACACACACCCACAGAGCTTGCATTATGCAGCTGATTAGATGCTCCCCAAGCCCTGTCCTCAGATCAGCTGGTGTGATCTGAGGACACCTGGCAAACTGATCAGGGTAGCCGCTAGGCTGCTTGTTGCTGCCTCCTCAAAGCATGGCCTCAGGATCCACAAGCTTTAACTGTGTCTGTTCCTTCCTCCTTGTCAACATACGCAGGTGTTTGTTTGTGTGTGTGTGTGTGTGTGTGTGTGTGTGTGTGTGTGTGTGTGTGTGTGTGTGTGTGTGTGTGTGTGTGTGTGTGTGTGTGTGTGTGTGTGTGTGTGTGTGTGTGTGTGTGTGTGTGTGTGTGTGTGTGTGTGTGTAAGATGGTTCAGCCATGCTTTATGTGGCTGTGTCTGCATTTATATTTTTCTCTGATCTGAAATCACTGCTGGAGGGAAAACCACTTTAAACTCCTACCCTTTTCCCAGTGGAAATCAAACTATGTTGATAGCAGGTCAGCCTAGTAGGCTGTTTTTTTGTACTTCATAATATCTCCAAATCTCTTATTTTGTCTTCCAGGACTTAATACAGAGGGCCTGTATCGTGTGAGTGGAAACAAGACCGATCAAGACAATATTCAGAAGCAGTTTGATCAAGGTAAAACACGTCTGCAACTGTCAACTGCTCTTACATTATTTTCTCTTTTAAAAGCTCATTTCCCCCTTATCGTCTTCAAAATATTCATAGATTTTTTCACGGATCCCTACGGAACTTTCATTACACACACCTCGCCCCTATTCCCAGTGAATTAGTAATTGTAAAAGTGTGTCCTTGGTTTACCATTTTCCTGTCCATTTAATGTTACAATGTCCATTGGTTCGTGTGAGTACCTGTGCTGTGTGTTTTGGGCTTTCGTGCCCCTGTGGATTGCGCAGATGATTACGGGTCTCGTCCCGTGTGTTATTTATTCAAGGTACCCGTAGTCTTTTTCTCTTGTTATTTATAAACTGAACACACATTTAAATCACACGGGTTCATTAAGATGTCAGAAGGAAAGGAATTGGTTGAGACAACCAATAATGACTGTTCCCAAGGACTTTAAATTTCCTTCCTAATTGTTTAAATTCAGCCACAAGCATTATGGATGTTTGTCCATGAAAGAGCTGGACTAGGTACAGTATTAGAGTGAATTACTGTGAATCAATGGGAGTCTTAAAACACACAGGGGAAGGCTGATTGTATTAACCTGCCAATTAGGGACGGATGGGGTATGTTGCATAATATGATTTAGAATAGATGTTGATATAGTCCCCACTCTGCTGCATAGAGATCTTTCTGCTCCCTTCTCTCGCTTGCTTGAAAAATACTGGTGTGTATATATGTGTGTGTGTGTGTATGTATATATATATATATATATGTATGTATGTATGTATATATATATATATGTATATATATATATATATGTATATATATATGTATGTATATGTATATATGACCTGGACCGGGTCAAATTGACTTGCACAAGCAATCAATTAATTGCATTTTTATTTTCTGTCTGGAATTGAATTACTGCATAGGCTCACCGGTTGGTTGTATTTCCCAGAGGGGAACGATGGCCATAGATTTAGTTTCTCCCATCTGTAGCCCCATTGTAAGACCCGTTTCCCTTTTTGTTTTCATCCATCTTTCAAATCCAATACTAGTCAATCTGAGCCATTGAGCTGTGCAAAGGGGCTGGGTGGAAAAAATCTTCCTTCCACTGAGTGGCCAAATGACTTCCTATCCATGAGACACAGTTTGCCCAAAAGAGACACTATGGGCATGAATCTGCCTGCTGGCCCGGAACCATTAGTCCTCCTTCCACCCGCTCTTCTTCTTCCTGTCTCACCCGCCCCTCTCTCTATTTCTCTTCCTCTCTCTCCTTCTTCTCTTCTCTCTTTCCACCACAGGAATTTGTGAATTAAGTGCATTTTTCTCCCTCTCTTGCCCTTTCTGCTGTCTGGGAGAGAGATCTACTCTGACAGCTGTCAGTTCACCTTAGGCCCTGTCCTGCCCTCACTAGCTCTTTCTCTCTCTCGGCCTCTTCCTCCTCTCACTACTCTTTTCTTATCTCACCCCCCTCTCTCCTCTCACTTCCTCCTGCTCTCTCTTACTCCTGCTCTCTCTTACTCCCCCGCTCTCCTTCACTCGCTCCCTCTCTCTAATAATAATAAAAAATAATAAGCATTAATACATATATATATATTTTTTCTAAAACCCAAAGACACTTTGTGAGTACTGTTAACTTTCTTCCCCTCACCAATCAAGCCATGTCCCTCTCTCTCTCCCCTCTGCAGACCACAGTGTGGACCTGATAGTGATGGACGTGGCTGTGAATGCTGTGGCGGGGGCTCTGAAGGCCTTCTTTGCTGACCTTCCTGATCCTCTCATCCCCTACATCCTGCACCCGGAGCTGGTGGAGGCAGCCAGTGAGTACTGTACTGTTAGTTACACACGCTGTCTGTCAGTCTGGAGAGCTGACCTGGGTTCAGATACTATTTTGTTTCTTTCAAATGCTTTTAGCTACGCTTGGTTGAGCTTGTCTAATTCAATACTCCCAAAAGTGGCAGAGCAAACCCCGCCAATCTGGCACTCTCAGGCAGGCTAAATTAAATGTGATTCAAAGAAAACAAATCTTATATCAACCCATGTCTGGTCTGTAGGGTCCAGTGTCCTAACTCAGTAACTAACAGCTGTGGGGAGGGTTGACACCCAGCACCTCAGCCCTCTTCCCCTCAAATCACAGCCAGCAGCAAGAGAAGACGAGGTCAGCCAGTTCTTTCTCTCTCTCTCTTGCTCGATGGGTCTTAACAGTACCCCAGTTTTTCTTTTTGTCCTGCTCAGTTCATTGTGTCGTTTATTTTACTGTCACATTTCAGGTGCAGCCTGTTCTGTTTTTGAACCTCAAGTGTACTTTAGCTGGTAGAATGTAGCAACGCTTCATGGTGTTGGATGTTTGCCAGGAAGAGTGATGGTGCTATATTCCACAGTTTATAACTGCAAGCAGATGTGAAGGAAACTTAGTTTTACCCCGTGGCTTATATGCTTTATATTACGTCTCAGGCAGTGTTTCTCCTACCATTATACACTGAGTGTACAAAACCTACTCTTTCCATGACATAGCGTTCACCTGGATTCACCTGGTCAGCCTATGATCCCTTATTGATGTAACTTGTTAAATCCACTTCAATCAGTGTAGATGAAGGGGAGGAGACAGCGGCAGGCCAGTGGTCGAAAACGGTCATTGATGAAAGAAAAGGAGGCTGCCACGAATTGTTCAGAACAACAGACGGGCTACAGTTGAACTGCCAGTCCAGTACAACATTGGTGCCCAATGACTCATAAAAGAATGCACAATTCGTCGTACCTTGACACGAATGGGGTATGGCAGCTGACGACCTTACAGAGTTCCACTACTTTGAGCAAAAAACAAGAAACTGCAGTTGCAGTGGGCTAAAGGAACGAAAACGCTTGACACTGGAAAATTGAAAAAACATTGCCTGGTCGGTTGAATCCCAGTTCCTGCTGTTTCACGCTGATGGGAGGACTAGGGTGTGGAGAACCACATGAGTACATGCATCCATCATGCTGCATGTCAACATTGCAGGCTGGTGGTGTGGTGGGATGTGTTTTCATGGCACACATTGGGCCCCTTGATAAAAGTAGAGCAATAATTAAATGCCACAGGATATCCGAACAACATTGCCAATTAGGTGCATCCCTTCATGGCAGTGTATCCATTTGCAAATGTATTTTATCTGCAGGATAATGCCCCATGCCACAAGGCTAGGATTGTCTAGGAATGGTTCCACGACAGTGAATTCAGCTTAGGGCAGTGGCCTGCCCAGTCACCAGATCTCAATCCAGTTGAGCATCTGTGGGATGAGATGGAACAAGCTATTTGGAGTAGAGATCTACTACCAGCCAACTTGACACAACTGTTGGAAGCATTGGAGTCATTGTGCAAGGCTTTCGACACCTTGTAGAATACATGCCCCGACGAATAGAGGCTGTTCTGAGGGTAAAATGGGTGCAACTCAGTATTAGGAAGGTGTTCCTAATGTTTTGTACACTCAACATATATTAGGATTACATCTGTCCCTTCCTGTCCCATCTAAAAACTTTTGGTGCCTTCAGTTGAACATTTTGGTTGAAGATGCATTAAATGTTGATTTGGGGACATTTGCGGCTCTTTTGCAAAATTATCAAGGTGTAAAACTGGTGCCAGGGCAGGGTATTTCAATACATTCGCAATATCATCTGCTTACCATGTGTATGTGACCAATTAAATTTGATTTGGTAGGGCAGGTCTGTGCCTCTTGAAGCACTAGTTGGTGAGTGGATGTGGTTTCCTCCATGCCCCTCATAGTGTCTCCCTTAGTACCATCCAGCCACCTTCTCCTCTCATAAAGTCAGCTGGAAGGAAAGCAAGAGATAAATAAGAGATGCTGCTGAGATACTCGCCCTTTCCTGTCAGTACAAACCGCTCACTTTCTCTCTGAATGGATGTATACACACTTGTAGTTCTACAGCAGAAACACTGAGACATGCCTGCATTAATATTCCAACCCCAGTTATAATTCACACCTTTAAGTCGCATCACACTCAGCTCACAGCCGTCTTCCTGAAAGACGAATTCCTGCCCAAGGATGCCAAAAGATTTTCATGCATCTGCATTATTTCCCCCCCTGCCTGGTTGTCTCTGGGGGTGGCCCAAATGGCATCCTAGTCTCTATATAGTGCACTACTTTTGATGGGCCCTGGTCAAAAGTAGTGCACTAAATAGGGAATAGGGTGCCATTTGGGCCGTATACTGTGTCTTGCTGTAGGATATCATCCTTGCTTGAGTCATCTAATCCTGGGCCTGCAGTAATGTATTACTGATCACTGTTGAAACCAACCCAGCAGCCTCCTTCCTCACTGTCTGTCTCGCTGCTGCAGATTAATGTCCCAGAAATAGGTCCCCTCCCTCCCTCCCTCCCTCCAGGGGAGAGGAGAGGGAGGGAGGAGAGAGATAGAGGCCATTGGTTGGTTTCAATGAGGGGGGGGGGTGGAAGTAGACATTCCTGGAGCTTGTCTCTCGGGGTTTGAGCAGCTCTGCAGAACTGAGCATTTCTGTCATGTTTGTCATTTATTGTCATGTCTTGTCCCTGTGCTCCCCATGCTATTCGTTTCCCTCTGCTGGTCTTGTTTGGTTCTATCCTTCTCTCTCCCCCTCCCTCTCTCACTCTCTCGCTCTCTCTTCTCTCTGTCGTTCCGTTCCTGCTCCCAGCTGTTCCTATTCCCCTAATCATCATTTAGTCTTCCCACACCTGTTCCCGATCCTTTCCCCTGATTAGACTCCCTATTTATTCCTTTGTGATCCGTTCCTGTTCCGTCGGTTCCTCGTATTGTATTCACCATGTTGTGATTGCGTTTCGCCCTGTCCTGTCGTGTTTTTTGCCGTGATTGTGTATCACCCTGTCCTGTCGTGTTTTGTGCCTTCATCAGACGCTGCGTGTGAGCAGGTGTCTCAGTCGACTACGGCCTGCGCCTACCCGAAGCGACCTGCAGTCTGTGGCCGCTTCTCCAGTTGTTTTCCCCTCTACAAATCTAGAGGATGTCAGTTATTCCGTTTTGAACATTATTAAACTCTGTTTCTGTTAAGTCGCTTTTGGGTCCTCTTTTACCTGCATGACAGAAGGAACCGACCAAGGAATGGACCCAGCGACTTCAGACGCTCGTTACACTGCCGTCGAGTTCCAAGGAGCCATGCTCGGCAGACACGAGCAGGAATTGTCTGCTGCTCGCCATGCCGTGGAGAACCTGGCCGCTCAGGTTTCCGACCTCTCTGGACAGTTCCAGAGTCTACGTCTCGTGCCACCTGTTACTCCCTGGCCTGCCGAGCCTCCAGAACCCAGGGTTAATAACCCACCTTGCTACTCCGGGCAGCCCACTGAGTGCCGCTCCTTTCTCACGCAGTGTGAGATTGTGTTCTCTCTCCAACCCCACACATACTCTAGAGAGAGAGCTCGGGTTGCTTACGTCATTTCACTCCTTACTGGCCGGGCTCGAGAATGGGGCACAGCTATCTGGGAGGCAAGGGCTGATTGCTCTAACAGATTCCAGAACTTTAAAGAGGAGATGATTCGGGTTTTTGACCGTTCAGTTTTTGGTGAGGAGGCTTCTAGGGCCCTGGCTTCCTTATGCCAAGGTGAACGGTCCATAACGGATTATTCCATTGAGTTTCGCACTCTTGCTGCCTCTAGTGAGTGGAACGAGCCGGCGCTGCTCGCTCGTTTTCTGGAGGGACTCCACGCAGCGGTTAAGGATGAGATTCTCTCCCGGGAGGTTCCTTCAGATGTGGACTCTTTGATTGCTCTCGCCATCCGCATAGAACGACGGGTAGATCTTTCACCGGGCTCGTGGAAGAGAGCTCGCATCAACGGTGTTTCCCTGCTCCGCATCGCAACCATCTCCCTCCTCTGGCTTTGAGACTGAGCCCATGCAGCTGGGAGGGATTCGCATCTCGAATAAGGAGAGGGAACAGAGGATCACCAACCGCCTGTGCCTCTATTTTGCGGAGTTGCTGGACATTTTGTTATTTCATGTCCAGTAAGAGGCCAGAGCCCATCAGTAAGCGGAGGGCTACTGGTGAGCGCTACTACTCAGGTCCCTTCATCTAGATCTTGTACTACTATGTCGGTCCATCTACGCTGGACCGGTTCGGGTGCTACATGCAGTGCTTTGATTGACTCTGGGGCTGAGGGTTGTTTCATGGACGAAGCATGGGCTCGGAAACATAACATTCCTTTCAGACCGTTAGACAGGCCTACGCCCATGTTTGCCTTAGATGGTAGTCATCTTCCCAGTATCAAATTTGAGACACTACCTTTAACTCTCACAGTATCTGGTAACCACAGTGAGACTATGTCTTTTTTGATTTTCCGTTCACCGTTTACACCTGTTGTTTTGGGTCACCCCTGGCTTGTATGTCATAATCCTTCTATTAATTGGTCTAGTAATTCTATCCTATCCTGGAACGTTTCTTGTCATGTGAAGTGTTTAATGTCTGCCATCCCTCCCATTTCTTCTGTCCCTACTTCTCAGGAGGAACCTGGCGATTTGACAGGAGTGCCGGAGGAATATCATGATCTGCGCACGGTCTTCAGTCGGTCCCGAGCCAACTCCCTTCCTCCTCACCGGTCGTATGATTGTAGTATTGATCTCCTTCCGGGGACCACTCCTCCTCGAGGTAGACTATACTCTCTGTCGGCTCCCGAACGTAAGGCTCTCGAGGATTATTTGTCTGTGTCTCTTGACGCCGGTACCATAGTGCCTTCTTCTCTCCGGCCGGGGCGGGGTTCTTTTTGTTAAGAAGAAGGACGGTACTCTGCGCCCCTGCGTGGATTATCGAGGGCTGAATGACATAACGGTTAAGAATCGTTATCCGCTTCCCCTTATGTCATCAGCCTTCGAGATTCTGCAGGGAGCCAGGTGCTTTACTAAGTTGGACCTTCGTAACGCTTACCATCTCGTGCGCATCAGAGAGGGGGACGAGTGGAAAACGGCGTTTAATACTCCGTTAGGGCATTTTGAGTACCGGGTTCTGCCGTTCGGTCTCGCCAATGCGCCAGCTGTTTTTCAGGCATTAGTTAATGATGTTCTGAGAGACATGCTGAACATTTTTGTTTTTGTCTATCTTGACGATATCCTGATTTTTTCTCCGTCACTCGAGATTCATGTTCAGCACGTTCGACGTGTTCTACAGCGCCTTTTAGAGAATTGTCTCTACGTAAAGGCTGAGAAGTGCTCTTTTCATGTCTCCTCCGTTACTTTTCTCGGTTCCGTTATTTCCGCTGAAGGCATTCAGATGGATTCCGCTAAGGTCCAAGCTGTCAGTGATTGGCCCGTTCCAAGGTCACGTGTCGAGTTGCAGCGCTTTTTAGGTTTCGCTAATTTCTATCGGCGTTTCATTCGTAATTTCGGTCAAGTTGCTGCCCCTCTCACAGCTCTTACTTCTGTCAAGACGTGTTTTAAGTGGTCCGGTTCCGCCCAGGGAGCTTTTGATCTTCTAAAAGAACGTTTTACGTCCGCTCCTATCCTCGTTACTCCTGACGTCACTAGACAATTCATTGTCGAGGTTGACGCTTCAGAGGTAGGCGTGGGAGCCATTCTATCCCAGCGCTTCCAGTCTGACGATAAGGTTCATCCTTGCGCTTATTTTTCTCATCGCCTGTCGCCATCTGAGCGCAACTATGATGTGGGTAACCGTGAACTGCTCGCCATCCGCTTAGCCCTAGGCGAATGGCGACAGTGGTTGGAGGGGCGACCGTTCCTTTTGTCGTTTGGACAGACCATAAGAACCTTGAGTACATCCGTTCTGCCAAACGACTTAATGCCCGTCAAGCTCGTTGGGCGTTGTTTTTCGCTCGTTTCGAGTTTGTGATTTCTTACCGTCCGGGTAGCAAGAACACCAAGCCTGATGCCTTATCCCGTCTGTTTAGTTCTTCTGTGGCTTCTACTGATCCCGAGGGGATTCTTCCTTATGGGCGTGTTGTCGGGTTAACAGTCTGGGGAATTGAAAGACAGGTTAAGCAAGCACTCACGCACACTGCGCCGCCGCGCGCTTGTCCTAGTAACCTCCTTTTCGTTCCTGTTTCCACTCGTCTGGCTGTTCTTCAGTGGGCTCACTCTGCCAAGTTAGCGGGTCATCCCGGTGTTCGAGGCACTCTTGCGTCTATTCGCCAGCGCTTTTGGTGGCCGACTCAGGAGCGTGACACGCGCCGTTTCGTGGCTGCCTGTTCGGACTGCGCGCAGACTAAGTCGGGTAACTCCCCTCCTGCCGGTCGTCTCAGACCGCTCCCCATTCCTTCTCGACCATGGTCTCACATTGCCTTAGACTTCATTACCGGTCTGCCTTTGTCTGCGGGGAAGACTGTGATTCTGACGGTTGTCGATAGGTTCTCTAAGGCGGCACATTTCATTCCCCTCGCTAAACTTCCTTCCGCTAAGGAGACGGCACAAATCATTATTGAGAATGTATTCAGAATTCATGGCCTCCCGTTAGACGCCGTTTCAGACAGAGGTCCGCAATTCACGTCACAGTTTTGGAGGGAGTTCTGTCGTTTGATTGGTGCGTCCGTCAGTCTCTCTTCCGGGTTTCATCCCCAGTCTAACGGTCAAGCAGAGAGGGCCAATCAGACGATTGGTCGCATACTACGCAGCCTTTCTTTCAGAAACCCTGCGTCTTGGGCAGAACAGCTCCCCTGGGCAGAATACGCTCACAATTCGCTTCCTTCGTCTGCTACCGGGTTATCTCCGTTTCAGAGTAGTCTGGGTTACCAGCCTCCTCTGTTCTCATCCCAGCTTGCCGAGTCCAGCGTTCCCTCCGCTCAAGCGTTTGTCCAACGTTGTGAGCGCACCTGGAGGAGGGTGAGGTCTGCACTTTGCCGTTACAGGGCACAGACGGTGAGAGCCGCCAATAAACGCAGGATTAAGAGTCCAAGGTATTGTTGCGGCCAGAGAGTGTGGCTTTCCACTCGCAACCTTCCTCTTACGACAGCTTCTCGTAAGTTGACTCCGCGGTTCATTGGTCCGTTCCGTGTCTCCCAGGTCGTCAATCCTGTCGCTGTGCGACTGCTTCTTCCGCGACATCTTCGTCGCGTCCATCCTGTCTTCCATGTCTCCTGTGTTAAGCCCTTTCTTCGCACCCCCGTTCGTCTTCCCTCCCCCCTCCCGTCCTTGTCGAGAGCGCACCTATTTACAAGGTACATAAAATTATGGACATGCGTTCTCGGGGACGGGGTCACCAATACCTAGTGGATTGGGAGGGTTACGGTCCTGAGGAGAGGAGTTGGGTTCCGTCTCGGGACGTGCTGGACCGTTCGCTCATCGATGATTTCCTCCGTTGCCGCCAGGATTCCTCCTCGAGTGCGCCAGGAGGCGCTCGGTGAGTGGGGGTACTGTCATGTTTGTCATTTATTGTCATGTCTTGTCCCTGTGCTCCCCATGCTATTCGTTTCCCTCTGCTGGTCTTGTTTGGTTCTATCCTTCTCTCTCCCCCTCCCTCTCTCACTCTCTCGCTCTCTCTTCTCTCTGTCGTTCCGTTCCTGCTCCCAGCTGTTCCTATTCCCCTAATCATCATTTAGTCTTCCCACACCTGTTCCCGATCCTTTCCCTGATTAGACTCCCTATTTATTCCTTTGTGATCCGTTCCTGTTCCGTCGGTTCCTCGTATTGTATTCACCATGTTGTGATTGCGTTTCGCCCTGTCCTGTCGTGTTTTTTGCCGTGATTGTGTATCACCCTGTCCTGTCGTGTTTTGTGCCTTCATCAGACGCTGCGTGTGAGCAGGTGTCTCAGTCGACTACGGCCTGCGACCTGCAGTCTGTGGCCGCTTCTCCAGTTGTTTTCCCCTCTACAAATCTAGAGGATGTCAGTTATTCCGTTTTGAACATTATTAAACTCTGTTTCTGTTAAGTCGCTTTTGGGTCCTCTTTTACCTGCATGACAATTTCCCTCTTATAATTGTGCAAACAGCGTAATGTGGAGGTGTTTGGAGGACCTTCAAGTTTTGGTCTGGATCCCAAATAGCACCCTTTCCCCTATGTAGTGTACTACTTTTGACCAGGACCATAGGGTAGTAGTATCACTATATAGGGAATAGGGTGCCATTTGTTATGCAGCCTGTCTCAGTCCAGGCCAGCCTTGGTGCACCACTCTCAGTTCTGGGGCAAATAGCAAACACACTCATTCCTTTTGTGACATTCTGACTTAGGGATCTTAACGGTTAACCGCTAATTGGTTAGCCGCCAAAAAATACATTTGACCGGTCATGCTTTTCAGTCTAGGTTAATTTGCATAATTCAGTGGAATTAAATTGGCTCGTGTGAATTTTTGCTAGTCGTCATGCACACAGCATAGAGTCTAGTCTGAGGAGCGGAATGGCCTATCAGCTGTCAGACAGCGCGAGACCAGCTGGTACTGGAGTGAAACGTGCTTTTATAAGCCCAGTCATTGCGCAACAAATAACAGTTCTAAATGCAGTTGCGTGTTAAGACTTGTTTTGATGGCCATGATTAAAAAGAGCTACTATTTTTATTTCTCAATCTCAGCTCATAGTTAAAACACACTTCCCATTTGCCATCAGTGCATAGGCTATAGTCAGCAGGAGGCTGGTTATCAGCAGGTCACCCACCACTTTACAATGGGAACTTGAGACTGTATTAAATGTTTGAAACCTGAACTTAACTTCAAATAATGAGGAATGTCTTACCTTGCTTCAAAGCAGCCTAGTCCAAATCCAACCAGAGAAATGTGGAGGCAAGACTTCCTCATGCAATTAACCAGCATTTCGCTCCTGTTTTATTGGTTTTCATATCAACTTTGTTTTGTTGTCCAGAAGCCAAAGGCACCATCCTTGTCATATTAGCAGCCCATCCTAGTTGTTGCTATTAGATCAAATCAAATGTTATTTGTTACATGTGCCGAATACAACAGGTAGACCTTACAGTGAGTGAAATGCTTACTTTACAAGCCCTTAACCAACAATGCAGTTAAGAAAAATACCTAAAATGGTAAGAAATAAAAGTAACAAATAATTAAAGAGCAGCAGTAAAATAACAATAGCGAGGGCTACCGGTTAATTGAGGTAATATGTACATGTAGGTAGACATATTAAAGTGACTATGCATAGATAATAACAGAGGAGCAGCAGTGTAAAGGAGGGGGGGGGGCAATGCAAATAGTCTGGGGTAGCCATTTCATGAGATGTTCAGGAGTCTTATGGCTTGGGGGTAGAAGCTGTTTATAGAAGCCTTTTGGGCCTAGATTTGGTGCTCCGGTACCGCTTGCCGTGTGGTAGCAGAGAGAACAGTCTATGACTAGGGTGGCTGGAGTCTTTAACAATTTTTAGGGCCTTCCTCTGACACAGGCAGTGATGCAACTAGTCAGGATGCTCTCGATGGTGCAGCTGTAGAACCTTTTGAGGATCTGAGGACCCATGCCAAATATTTTCAGTCCCCTAAGGGGGAATAGGTTTTGTCGTGCCCTCTTCACGACTGTCTTGGTGTGCTTGGACCATGATAGTTTGTTGGTGATGTGGATGCCAAGGAACTTGAAGCTCTCAACCTGTTCCACTACAGCCCTGTCAATGAAAATGGGGGCGTGCTCGGTCCTCCTTTTCCTGTAGTCCACAATCATCTCCTTTGTCTTGATCATGTTGAGGAAGAGGTTGTTGTCCTTGCAAAACATGGTCAGGTCTTTGACCTCTTCCCTATAGGCTGTCTCGTCGTTGTCGGTGATGAGTCATGAGTGAACAGGGATTGCAGGAGGGGACTGAGCAAGCACCCTTGAGGGGCCCCTGTGTTGAGGATCAGCGTGGCAGATGTGTCGTTACCTACCTTTACCACCTGGGGGGCGGTCCGTCTGCCAGGAAGTCCAGGATTCAGTTGCAGAGGGAGGTGTTTAGTCCCAGGGTCCTTAGCTTAGTGATGAGCTTTGAGGGCACTATGGTGTTGAACACTGAGCTGTAGTCAATGAATAGCATTCTCACATAGGTGTTCCTTTTGTCCAGTTGTGAATGGGCAGCGTGGGGTGTTCATCTGTGGATCTGTTGGAGCGGTATGCAAATTAGAGTGGGTCTAGGGTTTCTGGGATAATGGTGTTGATGTGAGCCATGACCAACCTATCAACAGACGTGAGTGCTATGGGTCGGTAGTCATTTAGGCAGGTTACCTTAGTGTTCTTGGGCACAGGGACTATGGTGGTCTGCTTAAAACATGTTGGTATTACAGACTCAGACAGGGATAGATTGAAAATGTCAGTGAAGACACTTGCCAGTTGGTCAGCGCATGCTCGGAGTACATGTCCTGGTAATCCGTCTGGCCCTGCGGCCTTGTGAAAGTTGACCTGTTTAAAGGTCTTACTCACATCGGCTGCAAAGAGCGTGATCATACAGTCATCCGGAACAGCTAATGCTCTCATGCATGTTTCAGTGTTACTTACCTCGAAGCGAGTATTGAAGTCATGTAGCTCGTCTGATAGGCTTGTGTCACTGGGCAGCTCTCGGCTGTGCTTCCTTTTTGTAGTTTTAATAGTTTGCAAGCCCTGCCACATCCGACGAGCATCGGAGCCGGTGTAGTACTATTCTTTTCATTGATGGTTCGTCGGAGGGCGTTCTTATAAGCTTCCGGGTTAGAGTCCCACTCCTTGAAAGCGGCATGGCTTCTGGTTGGGGTATGTACGTACGGTCACTGTGGGGACGACAACATCAATGCACTTATTGATGAAGCCAGTGACTGATGGGGTGTACTCCTCAATGCCGTCTGAAGAATCCCGGAACATATTCCAGTCTGTGCTAGCAAAAAACAGTCCTGTAGCTTAGATCCCCCTCTTTGTACATTTCTCCCGGAGGTTTTCATCTCTGTCAGATGGAACCGCTCGCATTAGGTGTGCTGTTTATAACAGTGGTTTCCTGCTAATAGCATTTTGGCAAATTATTTTTATTGGCTGCTTCATTACAGCAGTTGCATGCTCAATAATAGTGTATAGCCTTTTGACTGGGAGACGATAGGCTTGCTGTTGTTGCATGTGTTCATGAAAAATGTCCGTTCCTTGTATGCATGCATAGTATTTTCTGTTGGTCACGTAATTTTACTGTTTGGAAAAAATGTAACTGTTTGTTGACCGGTTAATGAGGGTCGGTTAGTCAGCAGATTGACTGAAGATTGCATCCCTAGTTTTGACAGTATTGATTAGCTAAGTAGTCTCAGCCAGGTGACCTCCACAACAGTCCTGGGGTCAGAGTTTTTGACAGGTATATAAAGGTATATCAGAAATGTCTAATATTAGACTTTATGTTAAATGCTTTTTGAAAGGTTTGATATGCTAACGCATGGTTTGTCCCTACGTCTTTTATTACTTGGCAATATTACATGGGAGTTAGGCCTACTTATCTAAGATAGTGCTGCTATTATTAAACAGATGGTGACAAGATAATCACTGAGACATTGTGCCCCCAGATGATACCGACAATGCTGTATCTGCTTAAGGCCCTAGCTAGTGTTTTAGTGTGTTTGTTGTGTGGGTGGTTTTTGGCAGCCCCGTCGCCTTTGTGCTATTCCTTCTCTTTTTTTCTTCTCCCATGCGAGAAGGAATTAGTAAAAAGCTAACTCTGTTCTCCTCCTCCTTTCAGAAATTGTGGACCACATAGAAAGACTTCAAGTGCTGAAAGAAATAGTGAGGAAGTTCCCTGCCGTGAACTACGAGGTGTTTAAATACGTCATCACTCATCTGAACAGGTAAGGAGACAACGCTGTGAAACTGGATCAGAAAGTGTCTCAGGTTGCCTTCAACTGACTGATACTGGGTGGAATCTGAAGTAAGCTGTGAAGTATACACCATGTTAGTTACGTGACAGTAATCATGAAAACAACCAAGTCATACAGTCATGTAGTTGGACTGAGTCGTGTTCAGTGGGGAGAATTTAATTTGAAACTGAGAGATGTTCAATCTCTGTTTTCCTTTGTGATACACTATATGACCAAAGGTATGTGGACGGACACCTGCTCGTCGAACATCTCATTCAAAAATAAAGGGCATTAATATGGAGTTGGTCCTCCCTCTGCTGCTATAACAGCTTCCTCTCATCTGGGAAGGCTTTCCACTAGATGTTGGAATATTGCTGTGTGGACTTGCTTCCATTCAGCCACAACAGCATTAGTGAGGTCAGGCATTGATATTGCGTGATTAGGCCTGGCTCGGCGTTGGCGTTCCAATTCATCCCAAAGGTGTTCAATGGGGTTGACGTCTGGGCTCTGTGAAGGCCAGTCAAGTTCTTCCACATCGATCTCGACAAACCATTTCTGTATGGACCTCGCTTTGTGAATGGGGGTATTGTCATGCTGAAACAGGAAAGTGCCTTCCCCAAACCATTCCCACAAAGTTGGAAGCACAGAATCGCCTAGAATGTCATTGTATGCTGTAGCGTTAAGATTTCCCTTCACTGGCACGAAGAGGTCTAGACCGAACCATGAATAACAACCCCAGACCATTAATTCTCATCCACCAAACGTTACTGTTGCCATTATGCATTGGGGCAGGTAGCGTTCTCCTGGCATCCGCCAAACCCAGATTCGTGAAGCATGATTCATCACTCCAGAGAACGTGTTTACACTGCTACAGAGTCCAATGGCGGCGAGCTTTACACCTCTCCAGATGATGCTTGGCATTGCGCATAATGATCTTAGGCTTGAGTGCAGCTGCTCGGCCATGGAAACCCATTTCGTGAAACTCCCGACGAACAGTTCTTGTGCTGACGTTGCTACCAGAGGCAGTTTGGAACTCGGTTGTGAGTGTTGCAACCAAGGACAGACGATTTGTACGCTCTTCAGCACTCGAAAGGTCACGTTCCGTGAGTTGTGGCTTTTGTGGCCTAACTCTTCATGGTTGAGCCGTTGTTGCTCCTAGACGTTTCCATTTCACAATAACAGCACTTGCAGTTGACTGGGGCAGATCTAGCAGGGCAGAAATTTGACAACTGACTTGTTGGAAAGGTGGCATCCTATGTCGGTGCCACGTTGAAAGTCACAGAGCTCTTCAGTACGGCCTTTCTACTACCAATATTTGTCTATGGAGATTGCACGGCTGTGTGCTTAATTTTAAATACCTATCGGCAACGTGTGTAGCTGAAATAGCCGAATCCACTCATTTGAAGCGGTGTTGACATACTTTTGTATATATTGTTCCCGGAGACCTGGGTTCACTTCTCTGTATCCCACTCTAATTCTGTACCTATGTAAATCAAGTACAACATAAGTAAGGTTGGAATAAATCAATGAAATTGTGTTTCCCCAGGGTGAGCCAGCAGAGTAAGACTACCCTGATGACGGCCGACAATCTATCCATCTGCTTCTGGCCCACATTGATGCGTCCCGACTTTGAGAACAAGGACACACTCTCAACCACCAAGCTCAACCAGTCGGTCATCGAGTCCTTCATCCAGCAGAGCCACTACTTTTTCTACGGTGGAGACATCCAGGAGAGCTCCAGCACCGAGAGCACCCCACCACCCCATCACTGTCACAGCATGGTGGAGGCCCTGCTGCCCCTGCAGCTGCCCCCTCCTCTCCAGCCCCAACAGATCCAGCACAGTATGTCCTTGCAGCCTGACCCACTCATATAGACCCCCCAGAGCCCAGGCTCCAATACCCAAGGCCTCGAGCCCCAGGATCGGAGGACCCAGGTGGGGTAGGGAGTAGGCTTGGCTGGGAGTGGTGCTGCTTGGTGGGGTTGCATGGGGTGACGTGTCCTCCCTTCCCCCTCTCTATGGAGTCCCCCTGACTACAAAACAACCACATTACATTATCACCTTTATTTTCTGCTCCCTTTGACTGACTGGATTCAGGGGTGACTAACTGATATAGCTATCCCCCAGGAATAAATAAAAAAAATAGCATTTTTCTTCTTTCAGTGCCGTACCTTTACCCGGTTTCAGACAGATATGACATTGAGGGTTGAGATGGTCCACCCGTTACTCTGGTGATGAACACCTACCTTAATAAAGACACTATGCCTCCAGGAGAGGGGGGGCACAAACATGTGATGCGGAAATGATTTGTTCAACTCTACACCTTGAAAAATATGAGGAAAATATATTTATGATAGTTGTTTTTTTGTTTTTGTTTATTCGATTAAAAAAGAAAGTCTGACTGTCAAAAACCCTCCATTCATTCAAGTGAACTTGACATTACATGATGCACAATCTGTTATAATGCTTCTACCAGTGTAGACATTTAGCCATGATGATGATGGATTCTTGTTTTTTTAGCAGTATGATTTTTGTTTTTAAAGGGATCGAGGGAAAGAAAGACAGTGAAAGTTAGCAGCCTGGTGCTGTGGTCTTTGTCTCTCACCCGGCTCTCAATGCCTCGTAGGGGACTCTACGTGAAAGACTGACGGTGTCACTGATGCTGTACTGCACCAGGCTGGGACATAACAGACAGGCAGACAGACTGCCTGGCCTCCTCTCTTTCTCCTATTGGAGCAGAACTCATGCAATTCCTGAAGCTTATGAAGGGAGCATCCCACTACTAGAACCCTAATGGCACATCTCTGCGTTAACTCTGAAACAAACGCATTACAAAGCAGTCTGGGGTCTTTTTCTTGTTCTGTTCTTTTCTACGTACGTTTTTGTTTGTTTAATTGATTGAATTTCTCCGTGGTGGTGCTTCCCCCCGAAAAGAGACATTTGTGTTGTTCTTCTGTTTGTTGAAAAAAATGTGCATGTCTTTTTTGTCACTTAAAAATGACGATGAACGATTAAAAAAAGAAAAAAGACTGAACTTACAACTCAAGATTAACAGTTTTCATTCAGATCATATTTTTTATCTAACTTGATTGAGGGAACATTGAAACGGGGGTCAAATTGTATGTATTGTTCATTCATTATTTTTGTCATGCAAAGATGTCAATTCTTAATATCATATTTTGGTTATATGTCTAATTGTTTCTCTTAAATAAGGGGGAAAGTATATATATTTATCAGCAAATAAGATTGCTGATATAGCAAAATACCATGGGGTACTGAAATTCTGTATAATCTTGTAAAACCTACTATAATCAGATTTCTTTGTTATGATAAACAAACATTTTGGGTTAGATTAATTGTACTTAATTCCCTTCATTTTATGAACACAGACTCATTGCTTCTTTGTAGATGGTACTGCATTTTGTTTTGCTGTAAGTAAAAGATGCTGCTTAGAAAGTTCTGGAAAAGTTTAAGTTTTGTGATGGAGTGAAACAGATTGACAGATAGAAGACATCTTCAAGACTATGCCTGTGACTGAAATGGCACACTATTCCCTACGTCGTGCACAAATTTTCACTAGAGCCCTGTGGACGCTGGTCAAAAGAAGTGCACTATATAGGGAAGAGGGTGCCATTTCAGACGCATTCGATTATTATTGTTATTTTTCTCTATAGAGACACTCCAGATCTGGGGTTGGGGAGAGAAGGGATGGCGTAAAGAAGTGTGAAGCAGCTGCTAGGTAGAATATACCTTTTGTGTAGTTTCAATAAAAAGCAACTTTATTTGTTCATAAGATCTGCCTCATTCAAGCCAGTGTACAAACTCTTAAGATTTTAACATCTGCTATGTATTATAGTAAATAAATGATTTTGAGAGAAAAAAAAATCAAGAGTTTTGTTTCATTTTTTCCCACCTTAAGTCTAAATTGTGTTGAAATATACTCTTATGTTTCTAATACAGCTGGGAATATTATTACAGGGTTTGGTCAGTGCTGGACTGACATGCTAATAGAATGAAGGTCATATTTGGTAGCTGAAGACCAATGCAACACAATCAACATGTGACAGGACTGGAGTCATATTCATTTACTCTTCAAGCTGATATCTGTTTACTGCAGATCCTGCTTTGAGTGTCAGTGAGTATTGAGTTCAGCCTAATTAATTTGATGTCCCGGTCACACATCTCCCCAGGTGAGAAGTGATGAAAGTACACCACCTAGTGGGGAAACATCCTAGCAGCAACATGAAAATATGTTTTTTACTTATCTCCACAGCAGTCTGAACTGTAGCTACTATTGTGCCCCTACAGTCTCCCTCCCTCCACTTCTCCACAACAGTCTGAACTGTAGCTACTATTGTGCCCCTACCGTCTCCCTCCACTTCTCCACAGCAGTCTGAACTGTAGCTACTATTGTGCCCCTACAGTCTCCCTCCCTCCACTTCTCCACAACAGTCTGAACTGTAGCTACTATTGTGCCCCTACAGTCTCCCTCCCTCCACTTCTCCACAACAGTCTGAACTGTAGCTACTATTGTGCCCCTACAGTCTCCCTCCCTCCACTTCTCCACAGCAGTCTGAACTGTAGCTACTATTGTGCCCCCTACAGTCTCCCTCCACTTCTCCACAGCAGTCTGAACTGTAGCTACTATTGTGCCCCTACAGTCTCCCTCCACTTCTCCACAAGAGTCTGAACTGTAGCTACTATTGTGCCCCTTCAGTCTCCCTCCCTCCACTTCTCCACAACAGTCTGAACTGTAGCTACTATTGTGCCCCCTACAGTCTCCCTCCCTCCACTTCTCCACAACAGTCTGAACTGTAGCTACTATTGTGCCCCCTACAGTCTCCCTCCCTCCACTTCTCCACAGCAGTCTGAACTGTAGCTACTATTGTGCCCCTACAGTCTCCCTCCACAACAGTCTGAACTGTAGCTACTATTGTGCCCCTACAGTCTCCCTCCCTCCACTTCTCCACAGCAGTCTGAACTGTAGCTACTATTGTGCCCCTACAGTCTCCCTCCACAACAGTCTGAACTGTAGCTACTATTGTGCCCCCTACAGTCTCCCTCCCTCCACTTCTCCACAGCAGTCTGAACTGTAGCTACTATTGTGCCCCTACAGTCTCCCTCCACTTCTCCACAACAGTCTGAACTGTAGCTACTATTGTGCCCCCTACAGTCTCCCTCCCTCCGCTTCTCCACAGCAGTCTGAACTGTAGCTACTATTGTGCCCCCTACAGTCTCCCTCCACAACAGTCTGAACTGTAGCTACTATTGTGCCCCCTACAGTCTCCCTCCCTCCACTTCTCCACAACAGTCTGAACTGTAGCTACTATTGTGCCCCCTACAGTCTCCCTCCCTCCGCTTCTCCACAGCAGTCTGAACTGTAGCTACTATTGTGCCCCTACAGTCTCCCTCCCTCCACTTCTCCACAGCAGTCTGAACTGTAGCTACTATTGTGCCCCTACAGTCTCCCTCCCTCCACTTCTCCACAACAGTCTGAACTGTAGCTACTATTGTGCCCCTACAGTCTCCCTCCCTCCACTTCTCCACAGCAGTCTGAACTGTACCTACTATTGTGCCCCTACAGTCTCCCTCCACTTCTCCACAACAGTCTGAACTGTAGCTACTATTGTGCCCCCTACAGTCTCCCTCCCTCCGCTTCTCCACAGCAGTTTGAACTGTAGCTACTATTGTGCCCCCTACAGTCTCCCTCCACAACAGTCTGAACTGTAGCTACTATTGTGCCCCCTACAGTCTCCCTCCACTTCTCCACAAGAGTCTGAACTGTAGCTACTATTGTGCCCCTTCAGTCTCCCTCCCTCCACTTCTCAACAACAGTCTGAACTGTAGCTACTATTGTGCCCCTACAGTCTCCCTCCACAACAGTCTGAACTGTAGCTACTATTGTGCCCCCTACAGTCTCCCTCCCTCCACTTCTCCACAGCAGTCTGAACTGTAGCTACTATTGTGCCCCTACAGTCTCCCTCCACAACAGTCTGAACTGTAGCTACTATTGTGCCCCCTACAGTCTCCCTCCCTCCGCTTCTCCACAGCAGTCTGAACTGTAGCTACTATTGTGCCCCCTACAGTCTCCCTCCACAACAGTCTGAACTGTAGCTACTATTGTGCCCCCTACAGTCTCCCTCCCTCCACTTCTCCACAACAGTCTGAACTGTAGCTACTATTGTGCCCCTACAGTCTCCCTCCACTTCTCCACAAGAGTCTGAACTGTAGCTACTATTGTGCCCCTTCAGTCTCCCTCCCTCCACTTCTCCACAACAGTCTGAACTGTAGCTACTATTGTGCCCCCTACAGTCTCCCTCCCTCCACTTCTCCACAACAGTCTGAACTGTAGCTACTATTGTGCCCCTACAGTCTCCCTCCACAACAGTCTGAACTGTAGCTACTATTGTGCCCCCTACAGTCTCCCTCCCTCCACTTCTCCACAGCAGTCTGAACTGTAGCTACTATTGTGCCCCTACAGTCTCCCTCCACAACAGTCTGAACTGTAGCTACTATTGTGCCCCCTACAGTCTCCCTCCCTCCACTTCTCCACAGCAGTCTGAACTGTAGCTACTATTGTGCCCCTACAGTCTCCCTCCACTTCTCCACAACAGTCTGAACTGTAGCTACTATTGTGCCCCCTACAGTCTCCCTCCCTCCGCTTCTCCACAGCAGTCTGAACTGTAGCTACTATTGTGCCCCCTACAGTCTCCCTCCACAACAGTCTGAACTGTAGCTACTATTGTGCCCCCTACAGTCTCCCTCCCTCCACTTCTCCACAACAGTCTGAACTGTAGCTACTATTGTGCCCCCTACAGTCTCCCTCCCTCCGCTTCTCCACAGCAGTCTGAACTGTAGCTACTATTGTGCCCCCTACAGTCTCCCTCCACAACAGTCTGAACTGTAGCTACTATTGTGCCCCCTACAGTCTCCCTCCCTCCACTTCTCCACAGCAGTCTGAACTGTAGCTACTATTGTGCCCCCCACAGTCTCCCTCCACTTCTCCACAGCAGTCTGAACTGTAGCTACTGTTGTGCCCCCTACAGTCTCCCTCCCTCCACTTCTCCACAACAGTCTGAACTGTAGCTACTATTGTGCCCCCTACAGTCTCCCTCCACTTCTCCACAACAGTCTGAACTCTAGCTACTATTGTGCCCCCTACAGTCTTCCTCCACTTCTCCACAACAGTCTTCCAAATAAGCTTGCAATGAAATTTCCACTTACAATCGTCCACTCTCCTCTCCTTAGCAGTCGTCACTTCCGGTTCTCGTTCCAGTCTTAGTTGAATATTACAATTTACAATCAAGGTATAGACACGTATAACGCCTCGTAAGGGAGGAAGAGGCAAAGCGAGGGATTCTCCAAAAGGGTTCAGCTGCGACATCATCTCTCAGAGCAGTCATCCCTCAGGGTCTCTATGCTGCCACCTACTGATATGTCATCTCTCAGAGCAGTCATCCCTCAGGGTCTCTATGCTGCCACCTACTGATATGTCATCTCTCAGAGCAGTCATCCCTCCGGGTTTCTATGCTGCCACCCTATTGGCACACCTCAGAAAAGCATAGGAATTATTGGAATTCTACAGTATTTCATTTTATTGTTTCAAGGACAAAATTACATGTTTTTAAGTATTTTTTTTGTTGTTGTTATAGTGGTGGACAGTAACATTAGCGCTTTCTCAAAATTATCCTTTAAAGAAAAAACATGTAGATATGTTTTTTTATGTTTAGCTCACATAATATAGTTTAAAGTATACATTAAGGTGTCTGTAATACAATAAATGTGGCAAAAACAAATGTAGAATTTAATAAATGCATTTCTATAGCTTCCAAAATACTTCTACAATGGTGAGGTGTCAAGATGGAGGCGCCGGGGCTTCAAAACAGTGAGCACTTTGAGCTATGAAAAACGAAGCAAAATTGTAGTACGTTTGCTGTTTTAATTCTAATGAGAGAAGTGTAAGAAAGGCACAGTGCATACCAGCTATAACATTTCTAATGTGCAGTTGACAATCCTTTTTCAGTCTTTATCGAGTGCGTGACAAGTTTTAAATACCGGCTAGCAGTAGTCCTACATATGCAACATGAACCTTAGGGTACAACAAGCAGGTCAATGGATTTAGACTTGTGTCCAAGTGCAGGTAAGGATGGTTGATACGAAATGTTACAGTTATAAAATGCAAATATGTTACAGGAATAAAATGCAATTATACATATTTCATCGACACTGTAAAACCCAACTCCACGTTTGAAATGTAAACCATGAACCATAAGCAGCATGATGGAAGCTTCTCTGAACAGTTGTTCCCCATGATATTCCTTGACGATAGCACATGTCCGCCATCTAGTGTATTGGCCTGGTATTGGCTCATCATTAGGATATGAATCATGAATTGAAAAACTTGATGCTTTTGGGATGAATATAAAATAAAGAATACAGAATATAAATAGTAGACTGGAATAGATTTGTGATAATATTGCAATGAATCTTTTTTATTTTATTTTAAAAAGCATTTACGTTCCATCACATTCTATGTCAATTATCACAGAATATGGTAATGTACAAATTAATTCTACATTACCAAGGAGATACAAAAAAATAATCATATCTTGAACTAATATTATATCTTTTTTTACATCCATTTTTTTGCAGATAAACTATAATTTTGCTGCATTTGACAATATTTGATTCAAAATAAAATCCCTATACTGTAAATTTAAAAAATAGCATCCATAGTCGATCTGTAATATCTGTCATAAACTATCTTTATCTTATTGTTCTAATGTAGGTCTGTTGCACAGTGCAATTGGCAAATAGAATTGCTCCTTTCATAATTCAACAGTTACATTAGACACATGACAACACAATTGCATAATTTGGATAAAGCAATCTATGCTTACTTTGAATAAGTGATAGAAACAAGAACCATTCACCAGTATTGTGTTCCATGCTGCTGTTACAGAGAGAGGGGAGATAAGAGGAGGGGAGATGTGTTGTATTGTCTGTGCTGCTGCTCGATGAGGTTGTTGTTTTTACCAGAGAGATCACTTCCTCCTCTGACTAAAAAACCCAGCTCTTTTTATTGCTCAGCCTGCTCCGTTTCTCTCCTCTATAGCCCCTCCCACCCCTAACCAGGGAGCTCCTGTGGGAGGGGGAAGCACAAGCACCACACTGCCTGGACCAATCATCATGCAGCACCACCTCTCCATTACATCTTAGTTTCCAAGGCGACAGGCAGGGCCTTTCTCCTGAAAGGCACCGCATCATCACCATCCATCCACCCAGGGCTGGTCGAGAGGCAGCAGTAGCAGGCAGCAAGCAGCAGCCCCGCAGTGGGTCACATCAGGCACCTCCCTCTCTCTCTCTCTCTCGCCTCATGTCGCGCTGCAAGTCTCCGCCAACACTCAGGAAAAGGAAAATGGAGTAAGAAGAGAAGAGGAATGTGGTAGGTAGGTGCTGGATTTTCTTGTTATGTCTGTGTTTATCTATTTGTGTTGCGTTAGTGCTGTGTTTTACAGGGAGGCAGAAGGGAGGGTTTGTGTGTGTCTAATCCTCTCGAGCAGGCTGATGTAATGGGCTGTTTGCCGTTAGAATGAGAGAAGGAGGCAGTGGAGAAGGGGGAGCCCCTCTGCTTTGTTAAAGGGGCCTGGCCTGCAGAGCTAGGAGGCTGCCTGCCGCATACACAAACACCCTAGCCCCAGCCCTAGCCCTAGCCCCATCCCCAGCCCTAGCTCCAGCCCTAGCCCCAGCCCTAGCCCCAGCCCCAGCCCCAGCCCCAGCCCCAGCCCCAGCCCTAGCCCCAGCCCTAGCCCCAGCCCTAGTCCCAGCACTAGCCCCAGCCCTAGCCCCAGCCCTAGCCCCAGCCCTTGTCCCAACCCTTGTCCCCAGCTGGGATGGACAATAGCCTGATCATTACCTCCTTTGACCAGCCTGTAGGCCCTAGGTATAGGCTGCTACCTCCGTTAGCTTCTGTTCTGTTGCTTTTATGGGATGTGATTGTCATATTATCCACCCGTCCCTCTAGCATGTGTGAGGTAGGTTCCCTACCCTTCCCTTCCCTTCCTTTCTGCAGCTGTATTGGAGTGTGTGTGTGTTTCGAGCAGGATGAAACAAAACTCCCAGTGAGCGTTATTTAGTTAGTTAATACCCCCGGCCCCACCACCCTTTCCTCTCTTCTTAACTCGCTGCTTTTCAATCCCACCCTGAAAGGGGGAAGAAGAGAAAGGTTTGGCTGAATGTTGCTGCCCAGTAAATGCTGAGAATAGTGGGGTGGGTAGGGGATGCCTCGGTAACTTCATCATCATGGCTCTGGCTTGGCTAGTCTCAGACCTGGGCTCGTTTTTATAAAGCATCTTATCCGGCTCACCTAGGATCAGGTTCCTCCTGTCCAAATAATCATGTTTATTATGATCTAAATGTCTAAACTGATCCTTGATCAGCACACCTTTTCGAGACACTTTATTAATACAGTCCCAGACTGTAGCATCTGTCATCCATCCTCCAGCCACAGCCAGCACAGCTAAAGAGATCTGAGAGGAAGGATGTCCATGTTCACTGTCAGATTCATTATCACAGCATGGGATTAGTACAGCCAGGTCACCCGTGATACAAGTCAGTATTTGACGTCCGTCCATGTCTGAGGATGTTGGGAGAAGACGTAGGTTTTGCTAAGGCATTGTGGACTGCAATGGGCATAAGGATCTGCCTCTGATTCTACAGGTTGCAAGTTCAAATCCAGCAATAGAAAGTTGTTTTTGATATATATTCTTTTAAGCCTATCCCAAACCTTAACCGTTACCTTAACCACTTGGGGTTAATGCGTAACCTTAAGAATTTGGAGTTAATGCCTGAACTTAACCATGACCTTAAAAAATCTGAGTTACTGGCTAAAGTTAATCTTAAACGCTTCAAAATTTGACGTTTAGAACAACTTTGAAATTTGATGTTTGAGAAACATGGATGAACGTCTAATTCTGACATGAGACAGTGAGAGCTGGTAGAACTAGTATGGGGCCTGGCACACTATACATGCTAGGATTCTGGGTTATTATTAGCCTAGCCCGTTGCGCATTCAGTATGTGCTGCAGTCTCCTACGTTGTTAATGTTACAGCCTGGTACAGATCTCGACTGTATGATGTGTTTTGGAGGTGTGGTGTCAGATTCAGGAGCCATTACCGGAGCGAGTCCCCTGTGTCCTTTTCTCCACCTCCTTCCTTCCTCACACCTCTGTTCACCACGGGATGGGAATTAAGTGTGTGTGCTGGGGTGGGGTCTCACTTGAGGTGGGCTCTCTCTGTCTCTGTCTGTCGGTTTCCACCAGCCCCAGAATCCTATTTGATCCTTTGATGTTGTTATTGTTGCCTCAATCATGACAGGAAAGAGATTAGAGAATGAGTCTCCCCTACTGTTTCCTCATCCTGTTGAAACTCTGTTTCCAGTAGCCTTTATCCTCTCCATCGTTCATTTATCAGATCACTGGGACTGGGCTGATAGTGGACAACATTTAATAGAAATAGCACCTAGGGTGTGGCAGTCACCACTGATCACATTCCTACCCTTTTTACACTATCGTGTTGACCCAAACCAAACCCTGCTGGCTTGCATATTCTCGTGATACTTCCACCAAATATGGTGGATGCATATCTAGGCCAGCTCAGTACATTTTGGTTTGGCTTGACTCAGTTAGGTTAATCATGTGATGTGTGTGTCAGGACACACTAGAATATTAATAGATGGATAGTAGCCTAAAGGAAGGTGTGATTGATTGATTGATTGATTGATAAGGTCAGAGGTTAACAAACTATTGATTGAGATGAATGAAGTAAAGTTTAGACCTCGGGCCATACTATTAAACAACAGCCTGGTGACATTCTGTCAGAATACAGACACACAGTGGTGGAAAAAGTAGCTAATTGTCATACTTGAGTAAAAGTAAAGATACCTTAATAGAAAATGACTCAAGTAAAAGTGAAAGTCACCTAGTAAAATACTACTTGAGTAAAAGTCTTAAAGTATTTGGTTTTGAATATACTTAAGTATCATACTTAAGAATGCCCTGCTAAGCATTCCGAATGTAATGAGTACTATTGGGTGTCAGGGAAAATGTATGGAGTAAAAAGTACATTATTATTGTTAAATATAAATAGTAAAGTACAGAGACCCAAAAACACTACTAAAGTAGCACATATTTTTACTTAAAAACTTTACACCATTGCATCCACAATATAAGTTGTATAGAAGAGTAACAGATTATCTGCTAAAATAAATACATGAACAAAATGCAAATTATGAGTAAGTAAATATGGTGTCTAGTGAGTATCTAGCCAATCTACTATGAGTCAGATTTGTCTGGTTCTTGTCAGTGTTTTGGTCAAGTATTCACTAAGACATGTTGTATTTATATTTGGAGCTCTACACTGAAACAGTGAGAGTGGGTCTAATCAGTGATTCCAAAATAGCACCAGTCAGTCAGAGAGGGAGGAAGGACTGACTTGCCACCATTATCTCTGACTAATGAATTATTGAACAGTGACTGACTGATCCTGCACAAAGCAAAGCAGGCAAGCAGATCTCTGATTGAGCCAAGCCTTGAAATAGCAGATCTGTGTGCATGCGAGTGTGTGTGTGTGTGTGTGTGTGTGTGTGTGTGTGTGTGTGTGTGTGTGTGTGTGTGTGTGTGTGTGTGTGTGTGTGTGTGTGTGTGTGTGTGTGTGTGTGTGTGTGTGTGTGTGTGTGTGTGTGTGTGTGTGTGAGGGATAGATCTCTAAAATCATATTTGAGATTGTGACTTCCATGCGGTCTCCTCTCCTCCATGTCAGAGTGAGCCACTCCCTCCTCCTACTCCTCCACTCCCTCTCTCAGCCAGCCTGGCTCCCTCTCTCAGCCAGCCTGGCTCCCTCTGCCAAGCTGAGCCCTGCTGGGAGGCTGAAGGGGTTTATACTGTACTGTTGAATGCTGCTGTACAACGACTTCAATTATCCATATGAGGTTACCTTATCTCTGCAACCGAGAACCGAGAACCACATATTGTTCCTCAGAACCCTCTTATATTACTCCCATGTAACATTTCAATGTTTTTGTTTGTTAGGAGAGACAACCTTAAGAGATTGCTCGTCATCCAAATATACAGTGCATTCGGAAAGTATTCAGACCCCTTCCCCACAATACGTTACAGCATTATTCAAAAATGTAATAAATAGAAATTCTCATCAATCTACACACAATACCCCATAATGAAAGTGAAAACAGGTTTTTATAAATTTTTGCAAAGGTATTAATATATAAAACAGAAATACCTTATTTACATAGGTATCCTGTTTCCATTGATCATCCTTGAGATGTTTCTACAACTTGCGGAGTCCACCTGTGGTAAATTCAATTGATTGGACAAGATTTGGAAAAGCACACACCTGTCTATGTAAGTTCCCACAGTTGAAAGTGCATGTCAGAGCAAAAACCAAGCCATGAGGTCGAAGGAATTGTCCGTAGAGCTCCGAGACAGGATTGTGTCGAGGCGCAGATCTGGGGAAGGGTACCAAAACATTTCTGCAGCATTGAAGGTCCCCAAGAACACAGTGGCCTCCATCATATTTAAAGGGAAGAGGTTTGGAACCACCAATACTCTTCCTAGAGCTGGCTGCCCGGGTGACCAAGGGATGGGACCAAGAACCCGATTGTCACTCTGACAGAGCTCCAGAGTTCCTCTGTGGAGATGGGAGAACCTTCCATAAGGACAAACATCTTTGCAACACTCCACCAATCTGGATTTTATGCTAGTGGCCAGCCGGAAGCCACTCCTCAGTAAAAGACACATGAGATCCCGCGTGGAGTTTGCCAAAAGGCACCTAAAGACTCTCAGACAATGATAAACAAGATTCTCTGGTCTGATGAAACCAAGATTGAACTCTTTGGCCTGAACGCCAAGCGTCACGTCTGGAGGAAACCTGGCACCGTCCCTACGGTGAAGCATGGTGGTGACCGCATCATGCTGTGGAAATGTTTTTCAGCGGTAGGGACTGGGAGACTAGTCAGGATTGAGGGAAAGATGAATGTAGCAAAGTACAGAGAGATCCTTGATGAACACCTTCTCCAAAGCATGCAGGACCTCAGACTGGGGTGGAGATTCACCTTACAACAGGACAATGACCCTAAGCGCACAGCCAAGACAACACAGGAGTGGCTTCGGGACAAGTCTCTGAATGTCCTTGAGTGACCCAGCTAGAGCCCAGATTTGAACCTGATCGAACATCTCTGGAGAGACCTGAAAATAGATGTGCAGTGACGCTCCCCATCCAACCTGACAGAGCTTGAGAGGATCTGCAGAGAAGAATGGGAGAAACTCCAAGCCAGAGAAAACAACGGTGTGCCACATAAAAGGAGGACGATACTGCGTGCATTGTACAATCTATTCACAAGCAATAATGATGTCAGAGAGAGCTCTCAAGGTTAAAGCCTGCCCTAGCTAACCCATTCTATCACATCTACCTCTTGTTGTCTTTGTACAGTATCTAGAGATACCACTCTTCATACAGAGAAATGTGCCATAATGACCTCAGCCTCTCGCCCCTAGGGCCCTGATCAGAAGAGATCTATCTGTCCCACTGTAGAGAGAGAGAGGAGGAGGGAGGGAGAGAGTGGAGAGAGACGGAAGGAGAGCAAGAGAGAAGCTGGAACTACTCTACCTGAACCAATGTGGGGGAGAATGCAGCTTCCAACAGAACTGATGTTCCTGCTAGAACTAAGGTGTGATGACGGTCACAGAGAGAATGACCTTTCCCATCACTAGCTACGCTAGCTACTCACAAAAGTTTGTGGACACCCCTTTAAATGAGTGGATTCGGATATTTCAGCTACACCCGTTGATGACAGATGTATAAAATCGAGCACACAGCCATGCAATCTCCATAGACAACAAATTGGATACCACCTTTTCAACAGGTCAGAGCTGCCACTGTCAACTGTAAGTGCTGTTATTGTGAAGTGAAAACGTCTAGGAGCAACAATGGCTCTGTCGTGAAGTGGTAGGCCACATAAGCTCACAGAATGTCTCCTCTGAGTGCTGAAGCGCATAGCACGTAAAAATCGTCTGTCCTCCGTTGCAACAGTCACTACCGAGATCCAAACTGCCTCTGGAAGCAACGTCAGCACAAGAACTGTTCGTCGGGGGCTTCATGAATTGGGTTTCTATGGCAGAGCAGCCGCACACAGGCTTAAGTACACAATGCGTAATGCCAAGCGTCGGTTACTGTATAGTAACCAATGCAAAGTAATTGAAGTTGCTAATGTTTTGCCCTCAACAATTGACATTGAATGAATCCTCTGTAATTGTTTAGGTGTTGGCCTACACAGCAAATGGTCCAACCATACCAGTAACTAGTGAGTTACAACATTACTGGGACCCAGCTAGTACATTTGATTCCTTGGAAGCTGTGGGGACGTATGTTTTTGGTTTCCAATTGGTTCTGGGGACAAAGCCATAAGTTTCCTGACCAGAAAAACGGAATGTTTTTTATACGTTCTGAGAATGGAAGGGTTAATGTTGCCTGTTCTGGGAACATGACTTTTTAGGTAGCAGGAGGGTTCTGAGAACATTTGACTATCGTTCTCTAAATGTTTTCCTGGAAGGTATTATTAACGTTCTGAGAACAGAAATGATAAGATTGACATTTTTTAATAACTTCCTTAGCTTTCACTGAATGTTTTAAAAATACTTTAAATAATACTGCTAGCTTATGTTAACAGTTTTGAACTCCAAGCACAGATAGGACACCTGGAAATGAAATTGCTTAGGCATTATTAATCATGCATAAACCTGGATTTTTATTGTGGCACACAGTCAGTAAGATTCAACCCTTATGATCTTCTGGTAAAACTAAAATCAATAGGTGATAAGGAAACTTCACCCAAATAAAAATAGTACACTGACAAAACAAAACTCCTACTGCTTCCAATTCTCCATATCTACCTTCTCGGGCTCTAGGCCTAGAACCTGACAGGGTGGTACCGCTTATGACAATATTCCATGTAACTCCTTCTCCGAGAAATCTTTCAGCCCCAGGAAACAGCTTCCACAATGATTTGTATCTTCCTGGACCTTCTCTCCACCATGGCAGTGCCATTTATCACCATAGCTATGAAGCCAATAAAGTCCACCTTCTTAACCTTTAAAATGTCAGGATTCTGCTGGTGAAAGGCAACCGCTGCAGCCTGCAGTGAAGGCCTATCCACCACCATGGACTCTTCAAGTGCACCATTCAAACCCTCAACCTGTTTAACAGCTGCTCTGCTCTGGATAGCCTTGACTTTGGCCACTTCATTCTCTTTCCCCCTTGTGGGGCACTTGAAAGACGTGGCTTTGTGGTTCCCACCACAGTTGCAACATGTCACATTTTCATCACGTGATCTTTTCCACAACTTGGACATCTCGGCTTCTCCCTTCTGTAAACACTTGATACATGACCAAAAGCTTTACAACGATCACACTGCATTGGTCTTGGGATGAATGCTCTGACTCTGTAGTTAATATACGCTAACTGCACTTGAGTAGGGAGAGACTCCATATCAACAACAAAAAAACAGTTAGACAAAACACTTTTTCTTCATTCACCACACGATTCATCCAACGTGCATCAATCACTCCAGGAATATTTTTCATCTCTTCAAAATCTACTTCCCACGAGACTCCAGATAGAACCCCCTCGAGGGGTATCCTGTTCCTAAGAGAGAGAGAGAGAGAGAGAGAGAGACACACACACACACACACACACGACACTTCAAACTTATCAAATCGGTTGAGACGCAACACACTTTTCTTCTGATCCTCAGAAGCACAAAAAATCTAAAGCAACCCGCCTCTCGTGATCCTCACAGCCTTCACTCTACCCAGCACTCTCTCCACCAGTTTGCATATCTCAAATTGATTCCTCTAGATGTGTAATTCGATCAGCTGCTCCTCATTTACACACCGTACTCTTACAAGATACTTTGTGACATTATCATCACTGTACTCTACTTTGCTCAGTTTTCCTTTCTTTTGGACAATATTCCAATTCTCCTTGATTTTACCACCATTAGATTCAGAATCCACTCCATCATCCGCTTCCGCCATCTTTTTTTCCTATCCGAGACATGTTCCTGTTTTTCCTTTAGGTCTATTCAAACAGACAAAGTAAACAAGCACTTATTAAGATCAGGTGTGGCCAATTAGTGGGCACGGCCAACACACCTGAACACACTTAACAAGATAAGAGGCTAGAGAGAGTTTGGTGACGCTGAGAACGGAATGTATATGTTTTTAAATAGCATTCTTAGGATTTGACTAATGTTTTCTTGTGGTGTTTATGGAAAGTTTTCTTAATGTTCTGAGAATATGACTTTAAATAGAACCATCCTGCATCATTCCCAGAACCTTTTGGGAAGGTTGTATGCAAAATAACCTTAGGACAACCATGCTCTCACCAAGCTCTAAGAAACATATCGGAACGTTTTGTGCTAGCTGGTTAGTAGCTATACATGCATTAGCTTTGAAACCCTTATGCTCTGTACTGTGTTCAGCTATATCATAGCAAGCTGCTGAAATTGAATTTATTAAAGGAGCAACAAAACAACTGTGCCCTTTGCATTATCATTGTAGAATCCAGTGTTTGTCCCCTCTGAATGTTATGATTCATTTTGGGTGCCATAGGACATGTAACATATCTTCCTCATGAATAGTAAATGATTCATCTGTCCTGGACTGCCTGGGCCACAGAGAGATCCTGACAGGATAATAGTCACATTGTTCCCTGTGGGATCCCTATTCCCAACAGCTTGTGACCGGGTTGTGTTCAGTAGAGAGATCGTAGTGAAACGAGGAGGTACTGCATGAATTGTCCAATACAAATAGTTTTCTATTGCAAAATATTGTTCTACATTGTGGCCTACTTGAACATGACCCTGGTGTTACCCTCCAAGCCAACAACAGTGTTCACTAGATATTTTATTTGAAGGGGAACTGATGCCCCCCAAATTTCAATATCTTTGAATTCATTATGCATAAAATTGAATAAAATGACCTTATTTCCATATTACCTCTACAGTTAGATGTATCACCCATAAGTTTCAGTGTACTATTGCATAATAGGTCATGACGTGCCTGCTTGCTCACCAACATACTGAGCCATAGTCTCCTCTGCCTTGTCATAGCCACTATGGCCTACACATCTCTGGGTGATGCTTTGGAAATCAGCCCCATATTATTTTTTTATTTATTTTTACCTTTATTTAACCAGGCAAGTTAGTTAAGAACATATTCTTATTTTCAATGACGGCCTGGGAACAGTGGGTTAACTGCCTGTTCAGGGGCAGAACGACAGATTTGTACCGTGTCAGCTCAGGGGTTTGAACTCGCAACCTTCCGGTTACTAGTCCAACGCTCTAACCACTAGTCCAACGCTCTAACCACTAGTCCAACGCTCTAACCACTAGTCCAACGCTCTAACCACTAGGCTACGCTGCCGCCCCATTAAGTAACCCAAGTGATGCTGTAGCCATGCATTTGTGAATCATGGGTGGACTGGAAATCGGTTTGAAATGCAATTAAAGGGGCTTAATGTCGATGTTACAGGCTTTACTGTAACTGCACTCTGCTGCTATTGAAGACACCAGAGACATGGGGGATTCAACTCCCACCAAGGTGCTCTGGTGTAGGGTTTCTCTCATGACTCCAGGGTGGTTTTATGCTGCTAGAACCCATAGAGTAGAGGAAAAGATTTTGAATATGTCCCTAGTGGCACCATATTCCCTGAATAGTGCACTACTTTTGAACCTGTTGGCCCTGGTTGAAAGTTAACTATAAAGGGAATAGGGTGGTATAGGGGACAGCTTATGGCTGTTTGATGGGCAGCTGTCTCATATGTGCTTATTAATGATATATACCGGTACTGAACAAAAATATGAACCAACATGTAAAGTGTTGGTCACATGTTTCATGAACTGAAATAAAATATCCCAAAAAGCTTATTTCTCTATAATGTTGTGCCCAAATTTATTTACATCCCTGTTAGTGAGCATTTTGCCTTTACCAAGATAATCCATCCACCTGACAGATGTGGCAGACCAATAAGCTGATTAAAAAGCATGATCATTACACAGGTGCACCTTGTGCTGGGGACAATAAAATACCACTCTAAAATGTGCATTACAAGCATTTCTAGGCTTGCCTTGGTCCTGGGCTCACATTTGTTCTCTATAGACTAAATCTGATCACATCCTGGTTATTGTTCTTGATTCAGTGTTAAATAGTCTAATGCATGTGTGTGAAAGGGGTTTCAAGCAACCTTCTCTGTCACAGGGGTAATGAGTTTTGATGATAGGCTTGTCTATTCCAACGCTGCAGTATACTGTTATTTATACTGTTATTGTTATTGTTGGCACGTTGTTGTTTTTACCCCTCGGCTGATTCCATGTCACTGCATGAACACGGAACATGACAGGCCTGTCATTTGCATTTGGCAGAAGCCAGGGGAACGAGAGGATGACAAATTTAGGGACTGCTAATTGAATCATTAAGGGGCAGAGTTTTGCAGATTAATCAGAAATGGTGATAAGGCCTAGTTTACAGTGAATGTCACAAAGAATAGTACTCTCTCTCACACACACACACACTCACTCACTCACTCACTCACTCACTCACTCACTCACTCACTCACTCACTCACTCACTCACTCACTCACTCACTCACTCACTCACTCACTCACTCACTCACTCACTTACTCACTCACTCACTCACTTGTTGTTAGTTTTGGATGATTTGTAGCCTATGAAAGTGTACACATTCAATGAATAACTATGAAATTGTAGTTTGTTCAAGATGTGAGGGCAACATAAGCAGAAACAAAAGCCTTATTGTATTCTTAATGAGGCTTGGTAATTGTTAGTACCATGCCCACTGACTGCCCTGAAGGCTAATATGCTGCAGTGCTCACACTGGTTCTATCTATGTCCTCCTTTGTCTTCATGCCCAACATTGGCAATCCTACTATACAGTAGGAAAAACGGAGTTGCCTTTTAGATGCTGATCTAAGATCAGCTGTTGTTTTAAGTCCTTAACGGCTCAGCTTTAGATTGGTGTTAAGGTAATCTAATACTAGATCTGTGGTTATGAGCCCTTTAAGAGGCTGAGGCTGGTCGTTTCCTGACCCTGCCAGGCAGCATACAGCTCACAGCCCAGAGTGAGACAGGGCCTCATTCAGCAAATCAACCGTAGTGAGGATGATGATGATGGTGTTGATGACACAAGTCTTAGCTCATAGACATCCATATGAATCACAGGGATGGAGTCAAAGTGGTCCAATTCTCATCCGGCCCAGTAAGACCGTAATAAAATGATTTAAAGGATGAGGTTCTGCAGGCAGACAGGATGTCGGTGCCTGACCAATGATTAGCTAATAGGCTCTGATTTACAGGCTCTATTTACTTTGACCCCTTCCATGTTCTGGCTCCCAGTCAATATCTAGCTTAGGCTAAGGCTACCCCCATAACAACACAACGCCTGGTGTTTTTAGTAGATCAACTATACAGAGAGCGGAGTAGAAAAGACAGGTATACATGGAACACCAGTGAGGTCCATACTGTCCCCCTCAGCATCATCTCAGGGGTGTCATAATAAAGGCCTCGGCAGAAACCTTTGACATGGGCTGTTACTGTCAAGAGGCAGGGGAGGAGAGAGAGAGATGAAGAGAGAGAGATAGAGAGAGAGAGAGAGAGAGAGAGAGAGAGAGAGAGAGAGAGAGAGAGAGAGAGAGAGAGAGAGAGAGAGAGAGAGAGAGAGAGAGAGAGAGAGAGGAAGCATGGAGGTTTCAAATGGGAGTGGCTTGGACTTGCAGAGATTCTCTTTCTCTCACTCACTCACTCAGACTCACACGACCACATGGCTGAGGGCAGTGCTAAGCAGTGTCTGTCACTCTGGCCTGGCAGAGAGGCAGGCTGACTGTCAGTCTGACAAACAGAGGGATTGGATACTCTTATCTGGAGCCTGATGTTGCCTGGCCTCTATTTATCCTCACGTGGAACTCGGTAAGCTCTGCTCGACTTCTCATGGGATTTCCTTTTTTGGGCCGAGGGTTTGAAATGAGGTATGCTGGGCCATATGGTCAGTGGACTTAGCACATCTGTGGTATGTGATCCCTCATTGTCGGGCCTGGAATTCTTTTGTCAGGAGAGTGTGTAGCCCGTGAACGGAATTGTGTCAGCAGCACTGCCTCTGGATGTTATTATGTGTGTGTGTGTGTGTGTGTGTGCGACTGTGTTTTAGCTAAGTGCTATTCTAGCTGCCAATAGTATGTGTTCATATGTGATGCTCAGTCGGGAAGGAGCGCTTCTCAAGGTGCTTTACTAATGTCCTCATTGTAGATGGACCTCAGGGTGGAATGAAGAGCAAAATGGATGCTGTCAGACCAGAGGCATAAATTGCTGCCTGTGCAGTTCTTCGCGCATGGACAGGAGTGTTAGCATTGTACCATGTCTGTGTGAGAGATTGATGAGAGATGGAGGGGGGTAGACAGATCGTTAGAGGAAGAGAGGGAGAGAGAAGGAGAGAGAAGGAGAGAGGGAGAGAAGGAGAGAGGGAGAGAGAGAAGGAGAGAGGGAGAGCGAGAAGGAGAGGGAGAGCGAGAAGGAGAGGGAGAGAGAATGGAGGGAGATAGCGAATACAGGGAGAGGGAGAGAGAAGGAGAGGGAGAAGGTGAGCGAGAATAGAGAGATGAGAGAGGTGGGTGGAATTGATTTATATTTACAAGGTCTCTCTGTCTGGCCCTGTGTGTGTGTGTGTGTGTGTGTGTGTGTGTGTGTGTGTGTGTGTGTGTGTGTGTGTGTGTGTGTGTGTGTGTGTGTGTGTGTGTGTGTGTGTGTGTGTGTGTGTGTGTGTGTGTGTGTGTGTGTGTGTGTGTGTGTGTGTGTGTATGTGCATCCATGCGTGCACGCGTTTGTGTATGTGCATTCGTGTGTGTGTGCTTGTGTGCGCGCACGTGCATGTGTATCAGTAGCAGCAGAGGCAGCAGCAGCAATAAAACGGCTTTGTCATCTCCAGGATGAGCAGAGTGATATTTCCAGATGAGACTGAAAGGTCAGGAGGGTAATACAAATGCAGAATTGAGTCATCCTTTTATCGTGTGAGCCACTTCTTATTGGTAGGTTGAGCCATCAGTCAGCGCATAATGACTTCTCATTGGTAGATGGGAGGCCTCTCACTGTAATAGTATCATAATAAAGCAGCAGGATGCTTCTCCTCATCCAAGCCATTGATTTCCAGTGATGTACTGTTGTGTTTCTCTATTCTTTGAACTAATGTTGTTTCCAATCACACTGCTCTGCTATACTGGTGTAGAGGAAAGTTAACCTTTTGGACAATATTGTTAATCACTGCAACATGGATTGATGTGATCAGTCTATATAATATTTAGTTGTACATACAGTGATATAATTTGACGATAGAGGAGATAGGGTCTGCTCCATTGTTTACATGTTTGTTGATGACCCACTATTTGAGGTTATGTACAGATTTAGAAGCGTGGCTTTAAGGTTTGTTGGGTTTGTAATACAAGAAGAAATGTGTCATTGTTAATGATGACTGGGATATCATCTAGTGCCTTCTATAGGTCAAATATATTAGGTATTAGATGTTAAGCCTAGGAATCATTTAGAGAGACGAGGTTCATTTAGACCACTGCAATATGACCTTCCACGTAGGGATGTGCATCTTTCCCTTTGAAGATGATTCCATACTTATCTAGATACATGGGCTCCGACACGATACAGGAACCATACGTTTTAGTTTGAAGTGAGTTTGGTTTGATTAGAGGAACGAATCGATGCGAGTTAATATAGCACTAACATTTGTTGCATAAACACGTTCATTTTCCATTGGAAATTCAAATATTCGGCTCAGTGGATGTGTGTGTGTGTGTGTGTGTGTGTGTGTGTGTGTGTGTGTGTGTGTGTGTGTGTGTGTGTGTGTGTGTGTGTGTGTGTGTGTGTGTGTGTGTGTGTGTGTGTGTGTGTGTGTGTGTGTGTGTGTGTGTGTGTGTGTGTGTGTGTGTAGGCGCCTGAGCTGAGCCATAAGGGAAACAATACCGATTGTTTAAAGCAAAACTACCAAAACCATTGCTGATGGTGAAGCTGAATAATCAAAATAAAGCCCCGAACAGCATGTAGCCTTCCTATAGCATGTAGCCTTCCTATAGCATGTACACTTCCTATAGCATGTAGCCTTCCTATAGCATGTAGCCTTCCTATAGCATGTAGCCTACCTATTGCCAGATGAGAGTTGTGTCTCTGGTAGTAGCTTAGGCTACTTTTATTCCGGTAAAACACCATTTTAAACACTGAATTTGATCAAAAATAACCTGGCAAATTATATTGGTTGTCTACTATTGAGCAAGCCATTTTACAAACATTTGAATGCTGAAGGTGATGCGCAGGTGTGCCAGATCCGGAATATGCCGACCTCTCGTTGGTCCGTGTTTGACTAGGCTACTGATATTGCCTGGGGTTCTTCGGCATGTAAAATGACTTGTAGATCAATGATGTCAACCTAATTACATGCTTAGATCAACACTGAAGGAGGGGATACAGTTGTCACAAAATATGAGACGTATTTTCAGATGGTAGAAAGTACGTTTTTTACATCTTTTTATTGTTATTATTTTATTATTTTTGAATGAAAAAATAAATAATTCTCCCCAATTTGGTGGTATCCAATTGGTAGTTACAGTCTTGTCTCATCGCCGCAACTCTCGTACGGACTCGGGAGATGCGAAGGTTGAGAGCCGTGCGTCCTTTGAAACACAACCCAACCAAGCCTCGCTGCTTCTTGACACGCCCTGAGGGGCCCCAATGTTGAGGATCAGCGTGGCTGATGTGTTGTTGCCTACCCACCTGGGGGCAGCCCGTCAGTCCCAGGATCCTTAGCCTAGAAATGAGCTTTGTGGGCATTGTGGTGTTGAGCTGTAGTCAATGATCAGCATTCTCACCTTTGAGCAGGACTGCAACCTACAACACAAGGCCAAATCTACACTGGAGTCGCTTACAAAGAAGACAGTGAGATGCCATGTTATAGTTTTGACTTAATCTGCTTGAAAATCTATGACAAGACTTGAATTGCTGTCTATAGCCATGATCTCCAATCCAACACCTTGACAGAGCTTGAAGAATGATGAAAAGAATAATGGTCTAATATTGCACAATCCAAGTGTATAAAGCTCTTAAAGACTTACCCAAGAAGCTCACAGCTGTAATCACTGACGAAGATGATTCTAACATGTATTGACTCAGGGAGCTGAATACTTATTTAATTTATATCAATCTTTTTTTTTTTACACACATTTTCTTCCACTTTAACATAAGAGTATTTTGTGTAGATTGTTGACAAAAAAAAAATTTAATCCCACAATAAAATGTGAAGAATTCCAGGGGGTGTGAATACTTTTGCAAGGCACTGTATACTGTATTTATATATATATATTTTTTGTAATTCGTATGCTATGTTACGAATCCAATTTGTACAATATGTTATGAATTTGTTGTGCTTAAGATCCTTGACTGCATCTTTAATCACTGTCCCCTCTATAATTATCTTTGATTGTACTAGCAGCAACAACAGTCAGTCAGTCAGTCAGTAACTGTCTCCCCAGCTGTTTAAGATGGTACGGAGTGCCCAGCTGTTAGGAGGAGAGGAGAACCAACAACAGGATAAGGGGAAGATTCCGGTTCCTGTTCCTCCTCTGTAAAGGCGTCAGCAAGCTTCAGTTCGGCTGGCGGCTAGCCGAACCGAACAAGTGTGCTTTCATTATCCCCTTATAACACATTTGCTTGAAAAACTAGACAAAAGCGGCAATAGTCCATTTTGAGACGCCATAGCCATTATACATTTCCTGAAAAGTCAATTAATCTAAGGTAACTCAAAAAATCTGTAATTGATTTTGATGTTATGGCCGAGGAGATCATAATCGAGCAATTGACGACTGCGTGGCCAAACACGACTCCAACCACATCATTAAATTTGCTAACGACACAATGATGAGACAGCCTATAGGGAGGATGTCAGAGACTGCCAGGACAACAACCTCTCTCTCAATGTCAGCAGGACATAGGAGCTGATCGTGGACTATAGGAAAAGGAAGGCCGAACAGGGACCTCATTAACATCGACAGGACTGAAGTGGAGCGGGTCGAGAGTTTCAAGTTCCTTGGTGTCCACATCGCCAACAAACTGTCATGGTCCAAACACTCCAAGACAGTTGTGAAGAGGGCACAACAACAGCTTTTCCCCCTCAGGAGACTGAAAAGATTTAGCATGGGTCCTCAGATCCTCAAACAGTTATTCAGCTGCACCATCGAGAACATCCTGACCGGTTGCATCACCGCCTGGTATGGCAACTGCTCAGCATCTGATAATAAGGCGCTAAAGAGGGTAGTGCGTGTGGCCCAGTACATCACTGGGGCCAAGCTTCCTAACATCCAGGACAAATATACTAGGTGGTGTCAGAGGAAGGCCCAAAAAATAGTTAAATACTCCAGTCACCCAAGTTATAGACTGTTCTCTCTGCGACCGCACGGCAAGTCTAGGCTCCTGAAAACCTCTTATGGCTGCGATCCCCGTACAGGGATCAACATCAGGGGAAATTTCAGAGTGAAAATGCAAGTGTCTTACATCCTTCAAAAGATTAGGATCTTGGTAATCAAACTACGTTTTCCGATTTAAAATAGCTATTACAGAGAACAAATACCATGCTTTTGTTTGAGAAAAGCAATCAACAACAGAAACATTTTCCGCCATGACAGTTTTTACACATTCACATCTGAAGGTAAAATTATGACTTACATTCTGATATCTTGCTCTTATTTCTCTTCCTGAGGGTCCCAGTGATCAAATGAAGTGCCGTTTTCTTTGATAAAATCCATTGTTATAGCCTAAATCGAAACATTTTGTAACCTGTTTGTGGCGTGAATTCCATCTCTATCAATTTTTTACGGAGCATTCGACGTAATTACACACGGTAAACCATCGTTTATCTAGTCATGGTTGGTTTCAGTGCATTCCTCTGGATGTTTGCAACACAGTCAAACGTGATAGTTTTTTTTTGCGGGGAGTATTGACCGAAGTGAACTGATTTGAAGACAACGAGCAATGACTACCTTGCGCACCAATAACTTTAGCGAAGCTTCGTTGATTGTCTGTATTTCTGCCCAATGATCTTCTTGAAATCTAGCTGGGTAGATAGCCAATGAGCTGAGGTACACGCCAGTATGTAATGGTTTTGGGTTGGACCACCATTCCTTGTTTGTAAATGTACATGTAACGAACTCCATTCTCGCCTTGACTATCAGAGGAGTTGCCGTGACACTTGTTACGCGCGGCAGTATTTTGGAAAGTTGTATTTTCAACGATTTCATTGAAGACGTCATGGCGAATAAATCAGGTGTGAAGGCGCACCGAAGACACCGTGCGCAGATCCGGCGCAGGATATCCTGGGCCGAAGAGACGCACTAGAGACCAGGATCGCTGAGCCGGCACAATCTGTTGGATGCGGGCTGTGGATGCGTACCGGAGACACAGTACGTGTAACCACAAAGCATGGTGCCTGAAGGGTCACACGCTCCTCAAAGCGACTGTCTTGCTCCAGACTCCAACCCCTCCAAACTCTTTCGTCCCTCTCCACTGTCAACCACTCCTCGCTCAAACGGTCCAAGAATTCCTCCTCGGTCTCGGACTCACCCTTCAGCACCGACGCCCACGTCATCTGACCCCCCCCCCCAAAAAAAAACATTTTGGGGCTGCATCTCAGGTTCCCGTCATGTCCTCTCCTCCTGACCATGCTGCTTGGTCCCTTTGTGGCGGGATCTTCTGTTACGTCCGTCGTTGGAATGAGACCAAGGTGCAGCGTGGTAGGCGTACATTTGTCTTTATTATTAAATGACTCTCGAAAAAAGAAAAAAAATACAAAACAAACGTAAAGTTCTGCAGGCTCAACAGCAACTACGCAAAAACAAGATCCCACAACTTAAGGTGGGAAAACGGGCTGCCTGAGTATGATCCCCAATCAGAGACAACGAAAAATAGCTGCCTCTGATTGGGAACCATACTAGGTCAACAAAGAAATAGAAACATAGATTTGCCCACCCAAGTCACACCCTGACCTAACCAAATAGAGAATAAACAAGGCTCTCTAAGGTCAGGGCGTGACACAGACAGACAGACAGTCAGTCAGACAGTTAGGCAGTTAATGTGGGTGGTTTGTGCACATTGTTGGGTCTAACTTTTCCCATGTCTTAAGATAATATTAGAATATGGTCATACGCTCCCCCACAAGACTGCGAGCTGAGCTGTCTGATTAAGAAGCTCTCATTGGTATCTGTAGCTGCTAATATTAGACGTCTGGTTGTAGAACGATGGCTGATTTATTCCCCAGCAGAGCATGAAAGGAACTGCTTATGGATTTGCATCTGAAATTACCCAATCGGCTTCTCTCAGTATAAATTAAACATTCTCTGGCAGCTCTACAGTTACTAATTAATGTTTCTGTCCTTTCTTCCTTCCTTCCCTCCTTCCTTACTTCCTTCCTTCCGCCCTGTCCTCCCTACCTCCCTTCATCCATCTCTCCCCCTCTGTCTCTCTGCAGCTGATTGAGAACGGATCTAGCTGTAGGATCTAGCTGTTATTCACCATGATCGCTGCTGTGTCTCCCATGGCCTGTGAGGCTGTCTCGCCAATGATCACCTCCGTCACGCCCACCCTGGAGTCCAGCCCTAAGGAGGAGGAGGAGGCAGGCCTCAGCCCCAGCCAGGGTGGTCTCTGTGGGGAAGGTCTGGCCCAGGAGAGGGACCCGGCCCAGAGGTATCAGAACAAAAAGCCCCCTCCCCTGCACACGGGGGCGGACTGGAAGGTGGTGCTGCACCTGCCTGAGATCGAGACGTGGCTGAGGGCCACTACTGAGAGGGTCCGGGACCTCACATACTCTGTCCACCAGGACTCAGTCAACAAACACGTGGACGTGCATCTAGTGCAGCTGAAGGTGAGTGGGCCTCCACACACTATATACTCTCATCTCATATTCTGGTTTCAGACAGCCTAGTAGCAAGGAACTACCCTGGGCCCGTGGTCACAAATTGTCTCAGAAAGGCAATGGTGATCTATGGTTGATTTTCACTTTTGAATAAGATTATATGGACAGGGAGATCAGCACTCCTACTCTGAGACCCTTTATGAATATGGGCCCCAGTCCAGATCTGTTTGTGCTGTCTTGGTCCTGAGGTCATTGTCGTTGCCAGACAACAGACCGCACAAACTGATCTGGGACCAGGTTAGCAAAGAACACCGTCAAGTGCAGAATTGTCCAAAATTGGCTTCCCAAGTGGCGCAGTGGTCAGTGCTAGCTGTGCCACTAGAGATTCTGGGTTCGAATCCAGGCTCTGCCACAGCAGGCCAGGAACGGGAGGAAGATTTAATTAAATGTAATGAGGGGAGCTGTACCTTCTCAGTAGCCTTGGAGCTGGACTGGTGGAGCACTATGTAGGGATTAGGATGCCATTTGGGACGTCGCCTCAGATCAATGTTGAGAATCCCTCCTACCCCAGCACAGCCAGTCCAGGCTGGGGCTGTGGATGATGTGTTCTGATGATTTTGCAGATAGCAGCTATTTTGAAGAAAGTTTTACGTGCAATGATTGTTGTGTGGTTGTTTTATCTGCCTTAATTGAATGCATTGATTGTAAGTTGCTATTGTTTCATGACTAAAATATAAGGGTGAAAGGCTACTGGGTTGATCAGTGACTGGCTGATCAATCAGCCGATGGTCTTATTGGATTCTGTTAGAAGGTCATGGTGGACCAGCCCTCAACCCTCTAATTAAACAGGAAATGGAGGAACAGAATTAGTTCAGCCAGCCAGCCTCAAAGCACTGGTAAGACTCAAAGTGAGTCTCAAATGGCACCCTATTCCCAAGTGCACTACTTTTGACCAGAGCCCTATGGGCCCTTATTTGGGTTGCAATTTCTGAGGCTGGTAACTCTAATGAACTTATCCTCTGCAGTAGAGGTAACTCTGAGTCTTCCTTTCCTGTGGCGGTCCTCTCCTCATGAGAGCCAGTTTCATCATAGCGCTTGATGGTTTTTGCGACTGCACTTGAAGAAACTTTCAAAGTTCTTGAAATTGTCCGGACTGACTGACCTCCATCTCTTAAAGTAATGATGGACTGCAGTTTCTCTTTGCTTTACTTGAGCCGTTCTTGCCATAATATGGACTTGGTATTTTACCAAATAGGGCTATCTTCTGTATTCCAACCCTACCTTGTCACAACACAACTGATTGGCTCAAACAAATGAACTTTTATCAAGGCACAGCTGTTAATTGAAATGTATTCCAGGTGACTACCTCAAGAAGCTGGTTGAGAGAATACCAAGAGTGTGCAAAGCTGTCATCAAGGCAAAGGGGGGCTATATTTGAAGAATCTCAAATATAAAATATAGTTGGATTTGTTTAACACTTTTTTGGTTATTACATACACTACCATTCAAAAGTATGGAGTCATTTAGAAATGTCCTTGTTTTTGAAAGACATTGTTAATATTGTAAATTACTCTTGTAGCTGAAAACGGCAGATTTTTAATGGCTTATCTACATAGGCGTACAGAGGCCCATTATCAGCAACCCTCACTCCTGTGTTCCAATGGCACGTTGTGTTAGCTATCCAAGTTTATCATTTTTAAAGGCTAATTGATCATTAGAAAACACTTTTGCAATTATGTTAGCACAGCTGAAAACTGTTGTCCTGATTAAAGAAGCAATAAAACTGGCCTTGGAACACAGGAGTGATGGTTGCTGATAATGGGCCTCTGTACGCCTATGTAGATATTCCATGAAGATATCTGCCGTTTCCAGCTACAATAGTCATTTACAACATCAACAATGTCTACACCGTTTTTCTGATCAATTTTATATTATTGTAATGGACAAAAAAATGTGCTTTTCTTTCAAAAACAAGGACATTTCTAAGTGACCACAAACTTTTGAATGGTAGTGTGCATGTGTTATTTCATAGTATTGATGTCTTCACTATTATTGTACAATGGAGAAAATAGTAAAAACAAAAGAAAACCCTTGAATGAGTTGGTGTGTCCAAACTTTAGTGCAAAATGTCAGAAATCTACTCTGCTGACTTGTTTCTATTACACTCCCGGATGGTAACAAGTATAGAAACTGCTTATTAGTGTACTTCTCAACATGGTGACTGAGATGTAATGTACAGTATATCCAGTCTGTCTTTAGTCTGTGCAAGTCTGGTTCAAATCAACATGTGCTTTTAGCCAACTCCCCTGAGTATCGTTGTCATACCATACTAATGCCAAACATGTACAGCAAAACAGTCATAATCAGAGTAGTCAAAACACACTCAGACAGGACAGACAGTTGGTAGACAGTTGGAAGACATTGACAGGCGCTCCCGTAACTGTCGTACAGCCTAAACCACCGGTCTGTCTCTCTCCTCTCTGTGTGGATATCACAAACAGACCGACAGTGTTGAAAGCTCATCTGTGGACTGTGATATATATATATATATATAGAAAGGTTTCTGTCAGTGTGCCTGCTCACTAATCCTCCTCAATAATCACCTCACCATAAGACGCCATTTGCGACACCACAGACCGTGATGATGTAGGCTAATGTTGGTATGAATGGTGCTAATAGGTGGACGTTACTTATCTCTTTTCAGCCTGTGTCCTCTCAATCATAATAGACCGTCTTCAGGGTTAGTCTTGTCACTCTGTACACTATATAGAGACTGAGTACGAGTATTAGATTGTATGAAGGATACCGAGGACACAATGTGAATGATGTAATGTCTCAAGTAGAATAGATGCCTGATACCGTGTCTGTGTACACATTACTGAGGTGTTTTAGTTTAGAATCATCTCCGTGAAGTGATGCATCATAGGTAGGCTACTACATTTACCTGAAAATATCCTGAAGAAGGATTATGGTAGATTTGGTTACATACGTATACAGTATTCTATTTATTGTTTTGACAAAAGACGGTTGCCTTAGAATAATGTTAATGGGGGGAACAGCATTACACCTGTGTTTATAGATGGATGTGGGCTCTGGTCAAAAAGGATTTACCATAAGGCTCTGGTCAAAAATAGTGCACTATATAGGGAATAGGGTGCCATTTGGGATGTATACTTTGTCAATAGTGTGCCTGCATGAAGGATCAAAGGCAAATGAAATGACCATGCCTAAATTGTTCAAACTGTACCCTTCCATAATCCCTTCCTAACCCTAGAGTCGTGTCTTTGGCTATGCCGGATTAAGTGATATGACATGCCACAAAATAATATTTATAGAGCTGTTATCTTCCGAAGAAACTCTTAAAGACCTAGTAATATTTCACATCAATAGCAGTCAATATTAATCGTGACCTTATTTCAGTCTCATCTGAAAGTTGTAAATTCTTGGTTATCTTCACGAACCCTGGCTAACAAGTTGAATCAGCAATACAAAATTGGGTTTAATTATTTATTTACTAAATACCTAACTAATCACACAAAATTACATATACACAAAATGAATCATACCTTGATTACAAATTATGTCATAAAGGAAAACGTCCCTGGCGGACGGAACAGATATGACAGCTGGTTACACAAAGAAAGTGGGTTGGGTTTGAGTGAAAGAGCAGGAAGACTGAAGAACAAAGGGAGAAGCGATGTCTCTATCGGGCCGTAGGCAGCTACTCTATCGTAAATACAGAATCTTATGCATTCTAAATTACCGCCCATTTGGAAAAGGAAAATGCAATAAATATTTACTCTGATCTGCGCTTCGGTAGGTTGGTCGTAGATGCTGGTCGTGTTGGCCAACAGAGATCTTCCTGTCCTCGGAAGAAAGTCTCTGGTGGTGAATTGGATACATTGTAGTAACGTTGTTGTGTGGTTTGCAGCTGCTGTTGCTAACTCAACGGCTAGGAGGTATCACTTCTGTAGTGAATAAGAGTTCAAAGTTCATACCATTCGCAACCAAAGCTCACGCTGAGGTTGGCTTTGTTCTGTAGTTATTATCTGAATCCTTCTGACATCGGATCGTTATCCTAATGTACCCGGAACCGCTATTATATTGTCGTCAAGGCTTTATATAGGAAGGGAGAGGAGGGCGTGTTTCATAGCTTATAACCAATGTCTCTTCACGTGGGCGGGCCACTGAGTCGGGCCTAATTCACTCATGAAAACAAAATTCTCACATTTTAGAAGCTAAAATCACGTTCATCCCCTCACAAATAATTTCATGTTCAAACAATTCCATGTGAATCTGATAGCTATAATGTGTAGACTTTCCACTGTACAGTTTATGTCATTCTATCATTGATGATGTCTAATCTCATGACAACCGAACTGACATCATATTCATTAAGTACCTGAACATTAATTTCCCCACACCTTCTGATGTTCCCAGAATCTCTATGTTAACCAAGGGATTTTCAATAGTCACATCAGTAGGGTAGAGAGAGGAAAGGGGGGGGGGGTATTTATGACTGTCATAAACCTACCCCCAGGCCAGCGTCATAACACTAGTCTTGGATTATGTAATCCCTATTCAGTCAATTTTGCACTTTTCAATTCATATCACTTCAGCATGAATGGACAAATTGCCATTTATCTTATCAATGCACTGATTAGGCCTATCTTTGAGTATTAACTTTTAGATCTACAGTAAAGTTGGTCCTTTGTTAAAATGCAGTCTTTGTGAACAGTTTTAGTGCAGGAGCTAATGCTGGTGTTTATTACTAGATTAATTATGGTAGAGTGAGATGCTCTCCAGTGGCTAACCCCTGGGGCTTAATACTGTGCTGCCTGGCTGGCTGGCTGGCTGGCTGCCTGGCTGGCTGGCTGCTATTATCTTGCTCATCCCCACCTGCTGAGATGTTCCCACTAATCACTGGGCATATTTTATGTGGGATTGAGATTCACATCATAGATTAACATTGAGGCTTGAGCTGCACAAATGGGAGAGGCCCATGTCACTCTGATAATAGAGTGTAGAGATTATAATAGAGATTACATTTCATTTATAGAGCATCCGCACTAAAGACATATCTTAGAAAATATAGGTTTTAATGCTATTTTAAAAACAAAAGTTTGGTCAGTGTGTGTCTCTTATGCAATCACAGCTAACATTGAGACTTCTGCTGCAGGAATGGGAGAGGGGCGAGGCCCATGTTATTGTGCGACTAAGTGAAACACAGAGAGAGAGAGAGTGGATGATGCTAGCTAGTCTCCCTGATGGTGTGAGGTCTTTATATAGCCCTTCCTCTCCTCTTTGCTGTTTCTGGATACTGTGAATAAAACATGCCTTTGGCGTGACAAAGAGAGGGAAGGCTTCCGGTTAGAACACACACTCACAAACTGCAGCATCATCTCTAAGAGCTTTCACCTCTCGTAAGGTTACCTCTGTTTACGCACCAAAATATTCACAGGGAGAAAGAAAAGGCAGTAAGAGAGAGAGTGTGTGTGTCCGTGTGTGTGTGTGTGTGTGCCTCATTTGTCCTGTTAGTGCTGCTGAGTCATCATGTATTCCAGTTTTTGGACCAGTCAGAGAGGCGTAGTCAGTCCGACTGTCCCAACCTTCACATTGACCTTTGGCATTATAAAGGATACACTGGTGACCTGAAATTTTGGACCACCTTCCCCAACCTTTCAGTCGATGGATAGTCTAGCTGAACTCGGTGCCTGGGTCTGAAATGGCATGCAGTACACTACTTTCGACCAGGGAATGGAAGTAGTGCACTATATAGGAAACAGAGTGCCATTTTGGATGCACCCATGCTTGCTTACAGACAGACCTCTCCATTCTCTAGCTGAAGCTGTGCATTGTCTGTCTGGAGAATGCTGAACATGTGACATCCTGAGTCAGTGTCTGGTCCCGTATTCACAAAGCGTCTCAGAGTAGGATCGCTGATCTAGGATCGCTGATCTAGGATCGGTTTTGCCTTTCACGTCGTGATGAACAAGACAAGGAGGACCTGACCCTAGATCAGCTCTATGAGACGCATTGTGGATACAGGCCCTTGTTGTGAGAGTGAGTGACTGATCTCTTTGTTGCGGTGGTTGGCTTCCTATGAGAAAGTGACGCAGCCCGGTTGACGTATTGCCTGGCCAGGGCTCCACTGCCTCTTGCTCTGTGTGTCATTGATAACGTTGTGTTCCCAGCTAAATATTTTCTCCTCAAACAAGAGTACAATGGTCTTGCTGCTCTCAAAGGTGTCTTACGACAGCGATGAAGACGTTGCGTTGTTGATATGGTATGTGTTTCTTGAGGACACCCGTAGCGGTGAAACTAGTATGCAGTTATGAAGCTGTAAATATATTGAATAGAAGTTATTTCAATGAGCGTTGTGGTTCAAATGTAGATGGCGGGAATTGCGGTTGATCTACTGTTTGATCTTGAGACGATCAGAAATTATCCATGTCATGCGTTTCTCTGTAGAGGCATTTCTATAGCACTCTCTTTCTCACTCTCAGCTGTTATAGGGGATGACATCATGCTTTTTCATCTGCCAATCCTGTTATTGGCCCAGTAGGTTTAATTTCCTCCTCTGTGCCTTTCAGTCAAATCTCTTAATCTCCCCTCAAATCTCCCTCCATCTATTTAAAATGTACCGTTAGAACCCAAGACCTGACCAACATCTCCACTGTAAGCAATATGCTGTAACAACATCAGACACAGGACATTCTGTTAGCTGCATTCTGGGGACTATTCCTATTTCTAACGGGGTCTTTCAGGATGAGCGTGTCTGTTTTGATTCAATGTCTGTTTGGGTTCAATGGTAAAGTCTGCCATCTAGTGGGGTTTGGTGGTTACAATGTTATAATATTCACTTTTCATCATTCCAGTAGGTGGCACATCTGAAGACCGACAGACAATTGATTTTGACTGAATTTGAAACATCACTTTGATATTTTAACTTTGAAATATAATCACGTGCACTGTATCTGAATTGACTGAATTGTATTGTACACAAAGACTGTTGATGCAGAAATGTTTGTTGTCTACTACTGTTTATATGGACAGTTGAAGTCTGAAGTTTACATACTCCTTAGCCAAATACACTGCTCAAGAAAATAAAGGGAACACTAAAATAACACATCCTAGATCTGAATGAATGAAATATTCTTATTAAATACTTTTTTCTTTACATAGTTGAATGTGCTGACAACAAAATCACACAAAAATGATCAATGGAAATCAAATTGATCAACCCATGGAGGTCTGGATTTGGAGTCACACTCAAAATTAAAGTGGAAAATCACACTACAGGCTGATCCAACTTTGATGTAATGTCCTTAAAACAAGTCAAAATGAGGCTCAGTAGTGTGTGTGGCCTCCACGTGCCTGTATGACCTCCCTACAACGCCTGGGCATGCTCCTGATGAGGTGGCGGATGGTCTCCTGAGGGATCTCCTCCCAGACCTGGACTAAAGCATCCGCCAACTCCTGGACAGTCTGTGGTGCAACGTGATGTTGGTGGATGGAGCGAGACATGATGTCCCAGATGTGCTCAATTGGATTCAGGTCTGGGGAATGGGCAGTCCATACCATCAATGCCTTCCTCTTGCAGGAACTGCTGACACACTCCAGCCACATGAGGTCTAGCATTGTCTTCCATTAGGAGGAACCCAGGGCCAACCGCACCAGCATATGGTCTCACAAGGGGTCTGAGGATCTCATCTCGGTACCTAATGGCAGTCAGGCTACCTCTGGCGAGCACATGGAGGGCTGTGCGGCCCCCAAAGAAATGCCAACCCACACCATGACTGACCCACCGCCAAACCGGTCATGCTGGAGGATGTTGCAGGCAGCAGAATGTTCTCCACAGCGTCTCCAGACTCTGTCACGTCTGTCACATGTGCCCAGTGTGAACCTGCTTTCAACTGTGAAGAGCACAGGGCGCCAGTGGCGAATTTGCCAATCTTGGGGTTCTCTGGCAAATGCCAAACATCCTGCATGGTGTTGGGCTTTAAGCACAACCCCCACCTGTGGACGTCAGGCCCTCATACCACCCTCATGGAGTCTGTTTCTGACCGTTTGTGCAGACACATGCACATTTGTGGCCTGCTGGAGGTAATTTTGCAGGGCTTTGGCAGTGCTCCTCCTGCTCCTCCTTGCACAAAGGCGGAGGTAGCGGTCCTGCTGCTGGGTTGTTGCCCTCCTACGGCTTCCTCCACGTCTCCTGATGTACTGTCCTGTCTCCTGGTAGCGCCTCCATGCTCTGGACACTACGCTGACAGGCACAGCAAACCTTCTTGCCACAGTTCGCATTGATGTGCCATCCTGGATGAGCTGCACTACCTGAGCCACTTGTGTGGGTTGTAGACTCCGTCTCATGGTACCACTAGAGTGAAAGCACCACCAGCATTCAAAAGTGACCAAATCATCAGCCAGGAAGCATAGGAACTGAGAAGTGGTCTGTGGTCACCACCTGCAGAACCACTCCTTTATTGGGGGTGTCTTGCTAATTGCCTATAATTTCCACCTGTTGTCTATTCCATTTGCACAACAGCATGTGAAATTTATTGTCAATCAGTGTTGCTTCCTAAGTTTACAGTTTGATTTCACAGAAGTGTGATTGACTTACATTGTGTTGTTTAAGTATTCCCTTTATTTTTTGAGCAGTGTACATTTCAATTCCTGACATCCTGACATCCTCATAACAATTCCCTATCTTAGGTCAGTTAGGATCACCACTTTATTTTAAGAATGTGAAATGTCAGAATAATAGTAGAGAGAATTATGTATTTCAGCTTTGACTTATTTCATCACATTCCCAGTGGGTCAGAAGTTTACATACACTCAATTAGTATTTGGTAGCATTGCCTTTAAATTGTTTTATTTGGGTCTAATGTTTCGGGTAGCCTTCCACAAGCTTCCCACAATAAGTGGTGTGAATTTTGGCCCATTCCTCCTGACAGAGCTGGTGTAACTGAGTCAGGTTTGTATGCCTCCTTGCTCGCACACACTTTTTCAGTTCTGCCCACAAATTTTCTATAGGATTGAGGTCAGGGCTTTGTGATGGCCACTCCAATACCTTGACTTTGTTGTCCTTAAGCCATTTTGCCACAACTTTTGAAGTATGCTTGGGGTCATTGTCCATTTGGAAGACCCATTTGCAACCAAGCTTTAACTTCCTGACTGATGTCTTGAGATGTTGCTTCAATATATCCACATACTTTTCCTACCTCATGATGCCATCTATTTTGTGAAGTGCACCAATCCCTCCTGCAGCAAAGCAACCCCACAACATGATGCTATCAACCCCATGCTTCACGGTTGGGATGGTGTTCTTCAGCTTGCAAGCCTCCCTCTTTTTCCTCCAAACATAACAATGGTCATTATGACCAAACAGTTCTATTTTTTGTTTCATCAGTCAGAGGACATTTCTCCAAAAAGTACAATCTTTGTCCCCATGTGCAGTAGCAAACCATAGTCTGGCTTTTTTTATGGCGGTTTTGGAGCAGTGGCTTCTTCCTTGCTTAGCGGCCTTTCAGGATATATATAAGACTTTTTTTTACTGTGGATATAGATACTTGCGTACCTGTTTCCTCCAGCATCTTCACAAGGTCCTTTGCTGTTGTTCTGGGATTGATTTGCACTTTTCGCAACAAAGTACGTTCATCTCTAGGAGACAGAACTTCCTGAGTTGTGTGACGGCTGCGTGGTCCCATGGTGTTTATACTTGCGTACTATTGTTTGTACAGATGAACATGGTACCTTCAGGCATTTGGATATTGCTCCCAAGGATGAACCAGACTTGTGGAGGTCTACAATGTTTTTCTGAGGTATTGGCTGATTTCTTTTGATTTTCCTATGATGTCAAGCAAAGAGGCACTGAGTTTGAAGGTAGGCCTTCAAATACATCCACAGGTACACTTCCAATTGGCTCAAATTATGTCAATTAGCCTATCAGAAGCTTATAATGCCATGACACCATTTTCTGGAATTTTCCAAGCTGTTTAAAGGCACAGTCAACTTAGTGAATGTAAACTTCTGACCCACTGGAATTTTGATACAGTGAATTATAAGTGAAATAATCTGTCTACACAATAATCTGTGTAAACAAAAAAAAATCCGACTTGCCAAAACTATAGTTTGTTAACAAGACATTTTTGGAGTGGTTGAAAAATTAGTTTTAATGACTCCAACCTAAGTGTATGTAAACGTCAGACTTCAACTGTAGAGCTCCATGAATAAGTATAGCACACAGATGCCCATTCATCATTCCATATCCAATGTTCTCTCCTGATTTTTGCATTACCCTTTCAAGGATGACCTTTGTGACTGTTTAAAGGTCTGCTAAAAAAGACTACGTTCTAGCATCTATCCCCATCATCCCAGCCTGCGCTTCCTGCATCTCTGCCCTTGTCTGCTGTCTATATTTAGGAGGCCTGTCTTTGTCCTGACCGAGTTATTCAGTTATAACCATGGGACAGACCCTGGTGGAGCCAGCCCATGACAGTTATGATAAAGATACAAGTAAAGGATTGACCCTCTGCGTATAACTTGATTAAGTGGACCGCTTAAGCAATCTGTTATGCTACAAGACCTGACATCATGGTGATGGGTGAGAAATGAAGGAGGTTGTTACTATAGTGATACTTTCATTGTGTGTTTGGAAAGAATTATGCTGTTAATGTAGACAATATGTGAGTGAAGGGAAGTCGATGTTTAGACTGCCCTTAGGTGTTACATAGCTGTTATATCACCCAGTCTCAGTCATAGAGCCTCGCTTAGACCTGGCAACTGCATGTAGCAGCTGCATGTATGCGTGGTGTGTGTGTGTGTGTGTGTGTGTGTGTGTGTGTGTGTGTGTGTGTGTGTGTGTGTGTGTGTGTGTGTGTGTGTGTGTGTGTGTGTGTGTGTGTGTGTGTGTGTGTGTGTGTGTGTGTGTGTGTGTGTGTGTGTGTGTGTGTGTGTGTGTGTGTGTGTGTGTGCGTGTGCATGCGAAGAGAGAGAAACACAACTGTGATATAGCCAAGTAATGTGATCACACACTTTCCAATACACACACACACACACACACACACACACACACACACACACACACACACACACACACACACACACACACACACACACACACACACACACACACACACACACACACACACACACACACACACACACACACACACACACACACACCGGCGCAGACATACAGAGACGCCTCAGTGGGAGACAGTTCAAACTCCCACAGTTTTATTTATACTCTAGGATCAGTGTTCAAAGATGTGGATTGCAGCTGTTTGTAAAACTGTATTTCTAGTGATGTAATCCCAGCGCCGCGGAGAATCCCAGGAATTCAACCATCTCATGTCTCTCTGCAACAAGTGTGTGTGTGTGTGTGTGTGTGTGTGTGTGTGTGTGTGTGTGTGTGTGTGTGTGTGTGTGTGTGTGTGTGTGTGTGTGTGTGTGTGTGTGTGTGTGTGTGTGTGTGTGTGTGTGTGTGTGTGTGTGTGTGTGTGTGTGTGTGTGTGTGTGTGCTTTTGCATGCAGATCTGGCTTTGTGAGGTTGTGTGTGCTTCCATTGGTATTGCTGGTAAAGGCTAGTTTATGGTGTTTGGCTAGCTGCGTACCTTTACTTAGCAACATTAACACTCTGTTAGTTCAGGCTCCACAAAGGAAAAGTTACGTTACAACGTAAGCTGTGACTACTGAGGGCGCCAATGGCAAAACATGTGGGAATAATGTTATTTGTTATAAACTGGATGGTTCGAGCCCTGTATGCTGATTGGCTGTATACCATCGGCATATCAGGCCGTATACCACGGGCATGACAAAACATGTATTTTTACTCTTCTAATTACATTGGTAACCAGTTTATAATAACAATAAGGCACCTCAGGGGTTTGTGATATATGTCCAATATACCCCGGCTAAGGGCTGTGTCCAGGCACTCCGCGTTGCATCGTGCGAAAGAACAACACTTAGCCGTGGAATATTGGCCATATACCACACCCCCCCGGGCCTTATTGCTTAATTATAGCATGTACAGAGATTGCTTGCACAAACCTGCCATGCAGTATAAGAGATGTGTGATGTCGCCTTCTACCGTTTTGCATGAACTTCTTTGCAAAGTTATGCAACAACATTTGAAACAAGTGATTTAACAAACAAGGACTAGAATCACAGGGCATTAGAAATTACTTAAATACCCTTGAACTCCCCCTACACCCCACCCACTGCCCCCTGTGGCAGCTGCACCCACTTGGCGGGGGGGTTGGGTTAACTCAGAGAGGAGGGTGAGGTCAAAGCCTAAAATAACCCCCCTAGTGTTGTGAGAGGGGAGGGAGCCCAACCCTGTCCTTCTCCTCCAGTGAGAGATTCAGGTCAGTGTGGATAGAGAGAGACACTCACACCAACCAGAACCTTCTACATGATAGACAAGCTCTGATACCAGTAGTCAGAGGTACTGAACACAGCTAGACAGTACTGGTTGACTTTGCTTTGAATTAAACTTTCATCAGAATAGTGTAGAGGAAAACCCAGAGACTATCTCACATCTGTGACAGGTAAGGCTGGCTAGAACCGTTGGATTTGGACAATATGTGAAGGAATTATTAATGAATGGGTTGTATAACCACATGATCTTTGAACAGGGTGTGTTTTGTAAAGAGGCCTCTGGACAATATTTGATTCGGAATGGTCAGATAATCCTGATGGTGGTCACTGTGTTTGGGGATAGTTAACGTTATCGCAATTACAGTTGGACTTTATACTAGTGAACAAAAGTGTGTGTGCGTGTGTGTGTGCCTCTGTCATCAAAGACAGTCGTGAGCATGCTGCAAAGTGACAGCAGTGCAATACCTTTAAACAGCAGCGGTGAAATGTCATGAGTTTCTTTTAAAGTAACTTCAATTATTCAACATCTTTTCAAATGCTAACCAGAGCCATAGGGAATTCACTTTGAAGGGTTGCTTTTAATTCATGATGTTTTTGCCTGTTATCTTGTGAATATAAATCTGCTGCGTATCGAAGACACATACATAACTAATTGCATTTGATTTGTATGTCTTTGTAGCAATTATGTGGTTAGTAATAATAGGACATATTGCATAGCTGATAACACTTAGACATGATAGTTTCACCTTATATGCCCTATTGACAGGTTAGCTGACAGGTCATGCAGATACTTTAATTGAGCATTTCCTGTGTTGGCTGGAGGTGAACTGCTGTTGAAAGACTTACCAGGAAATACATTTTATGATCCCTCCCTGATATGTTGACCCATTCTGTATTCCCCTGTGACCAGTACTGTACTGTATGTTTATTTTGGAGTTGAGTGGAGCCCAGTCAATCGATGGTAGTGGTGCGTTGGCTATGTGTTTGACCTACATTCAGAGATGCCGTGTTATTTGGAGACCAGGAAGCGACAGAGCCAAGATACCTCTGGCACAGGAACCACAGCCATGTTCTGTTGTTAGACCTGTTGTTATGGAGACCCTGCCTGCCTGGCGCTGGGGTACAGGACAGGTCAAGAGCACATTCAATTCATTTTTTTCCTGATCTAAATAGAGCCTTTGACGGTCATTCCATTTTGTCAGCTGGTTATTGTCATGTAAAAGCCTCTCAGTCTCACGGTAATTGACCGGTAATTAACATAAACATGTTTAGCATCTCCAGGCCTCCACGCTTACAAGCCACATACACACTTTTGGAACATCTACATTAAAAAAAGTATAATTCATCAATTTATTATACACCATCACAAAACAATCCATGATTAATTCTAGGCAGGTCTCAAGAGACATTATGATAGGAAGAAAATTGATTCCAGAAGAGCAGAATATGAGTTAGTCTACTATATGTTATCTGGCTATCCTCCATGCCATGGGCTGTAGGCTTGTTCATTTAGCAGACTAGATATGCTAATAAGTCCTGTGACATTATTTTATTTATTACGATTTTATAGTAAGAAGAATATTATTGAACTTAGATTAATAAAATGGAAAGGATATTCTTCCCCATTCCGGAGCGAGTGCGCATATGAAGTGACTATGTTGAGCGTAAAAGTGATCATTTGAAACAGGTCCTGTATGCTAGATTTAGAGTTATTTGGCAACTTTGGTTGTGAATGATACAAACCTTGTCTTAGAATGTCTTAGCAATCAAGACATATATGGGCTGCATGATGCGACTATAGACTATTGATGATTTGAGAAAGTCGCAAAAAAAAAGCTTGCTCTCTTAAAAACACTATACTGTTTTGATGATAAGTGTTAATGTGATTTTCGATTGCATTTTGCATTGATTTTAAGAGTGGTTAGAGGGACAATAGAGCCATGAATACCAGGCCATTAGGACCTGATGGTACTACCAACCTATGTTCAGAGTGCATAAAAGGAGATTACCGTGAACAGTCACAAAGAATTTAACTGCGGTCAGCGGCCTAGCCTACTGCGGCCTAACCTACTGCTGTTATGATAATCTCCTCAATAACCTTCCACTCTGATGTAAACAGCTTTCAGTTGTTTCCTGGTAGGAATCTGGTCTGGTGTTAGGGTAGGAGGGCATCTGTCAAAGTGTTGGGTAGGAACGCATCTGTCATAGTGAGTCAGCAGCTGATTCCAACACTGTCCCCGAGTCTCACCCCAGGACTAGTGGAGGGGGTAAAGGTCAACCAGAGCCTGACTAAACAGATGCGGCCAAACGTGGCCTGTGGTGCTGCAGTAGAAACTCATTTATTCAATATCAGTAATATCACTACTGTAAGGAAGTATCATCCAAGATGGCTGCCATATTGAAACCCCTCAGAACAAGGCTCTGGGGTGAAGTTGTCCCTAGGTACACATCTAGGGTGAGTTTCCTCTCCCCAAATCCTAACCTTAACTGTTAGTGAGAGAATGTCAAAATTGACTCAAGATCACTGTCTTGGCGAAACTTCACCCTAGTCCTTGAACTAGAGGAAAGAGGAAGAGGAAGTGGCTCTCTTGGAGATGAGATGTCTCAGCAGTATTTTCAGCTGCAGAGCTGAGGGTGAGGAGAGGTTTTAAGAAAGGCAGTTGGAAGGCTGAAATTAGCATCTTAATATTAAAGGGCCCTGCCCATCCCAGCCTGCATTGTGCCCTCAGGTGGGAGTTAGGCAGGCTTAGACAGACTCTATTATTCTGTTCCTGAGATAGACCAGTATTACCCTGGGTGTCGCTGCACTGACATGCTGCCAGTCCTCCCCTTCGTTTCATATCAAATATCATTCATCGTTAGCCTGTAATAAGTAAATGGGGCAGTATTATGTATGATTGTGTTGCTGTAGTGTGTAATTGGCCGAAGGGAATATATTTATTCAGTAACTTTTCAGTGTTCAGTACAGTATCTGAATCAGTTTCTCCTATCATCATTGCTACAGTATATCCACTGTCTGTCACTGTATATACAGTACAGAGGAGGCTGGTCGGAGGAGATATAGGAGGACGGGCTCATTTTAAAGGCTGGAATGAAATGAATGGGTATGGTACCAAACACATCAAACACACGGAAACAACGTGTTTGACTCTGTTCCATTACAATGAGCCCGTCCTCCTATAGCTCCTCCTACCAGCCTCCTCTCGTACAGTATGAGTCTGGCTTGACAGTCCAGTCCTGGCCAGGCTGGGCCAGCAGCTGTGGTAGGGAGGGGCTGGGTGGGACGGGGTCAGTTGTCATGGAGTTGTCATTGTGCCGAGACTGACCAGTTAGGTCCAGATCAGACGAGCTGTCACTGGTACATTTGGTATTCGCTCCCTATTGAATGCTGACTATGTCCATGCAACCATGTTGTCAGTACTAACCATGAGCCACCTGCTTCTATTCAGGAAATGGTTAGCATTGGCTAAGAGTCATATGCTACCGTGGAAGTGGATGGTGCCATCAGTACTGGTAGGCCATGGTTGTCTATGTGTTCTCAAGGGTATCCATTTTCTCTGCAATGTGTGTAGATATAAATACTCCATTCTTGTGACTTTGACTCATATATTTTAAAGATGGAACTTAAATGACTTAATCGTCACCTGCTTCTGCTTTTACTGTCCTGGCAGTGGGACTCACAATCCTAACATGTTTGTCTGCTCCGTATTGAGTCTGATAACTTCCAAGTTCATTTCGAGATTTGTTGTTGTAGTTGTTGTCGTTCAGCATATGCAAAGACTTCTCATCTCAGGACTGATTTCTCTCCGGTTCTCCTAAAAGCTATGTGACATGCCGAGTCCACTTCAGGGTGCGTACACTGGCAGCCTATAGATACTTTGATGGAAATGTGTACGTTTTGTATTGCGTGAATAAGAGTGAGCCAACAGTTACATTAGTGATGTCATTCCTGTGTAATTACATCTGTAAGTGTAACACGTATTGTGGTACACAGTGAAAACTCTTTGTTATACTGCAAGTTTATGTTGTAGTTGAGCATATAAAAGCACTTGTCTTTGTAGGAGAGGTTAGGATTTCTTTCTCTCTGGTTCTCTTAAAACTCGTGTGTGTGTGTGTGTGTGTGTGTGTGTGTGTGTGTGTGTGTGTGTGTGTGTGTGTGTGTGTGTGTGTGTGTGTGTGTGTGTGTGTGTGTGTGTGTGTGTGTGTGTGTGTGGTGTGTAGGACATTTGCGAGGACATCTCGGACCATGTAGAGCAGATCCACGCGTTGCTGGAGACTGAGTTCTCCCTGAAGCTGCTGTCCTACTCTGTGAACATCATCGTGGACATCCGCTGTGTCCAGCTGCTGTGGCACCAGCTCCGTGTCTCTGTCCTGGTACTGAAGGAGAGGCTGCTGCAGGGCCTCCAGGACTCCAACGGAAACTACACCCGGCAGACAGACATCCTCCAGGCCTTCTCCCAGGACCACCACCAGGTAAATAGTACACACAGCCTCTGCTACAACTGTACATGTACTACTACTGTACAGTTCTACACAACTATAGCTAGCCTGAACTACCCAACCCTGGCATGCACTAGTCTACAATACACACAACAGCTTTTTGTTTGGGGGGGGGTAAATTTTTTATTGAATAAGCATAAAGAACACTTGTACAAAATGATAATGGCAAATTAAACAATTGATTGAAAGATACATTTGTACAGTATGGTATCCAGTTCATAAATCTCTGTTCCTCTTCGTTGTTAATGATCACCATGTCTGCAAGTTTTGGCTTGACGGGTGACATCCCCCGGCGGTTTAAGTTAATATAGCAGACCAATAAAAAACTAAAACGAAAACAAAATCACTTTTGCAGGTATAAAAAAAGAAAGAAAGAGTTACAAACCTCTCTGCCAATAACAGCTAGTTTATTTTTCAGATGACATATCCCAGTCCCTCCCCACTCAGGGCATGCCCAGACAGTTACACAAATCATGAATGACATCATTGGCTTTGATACTCTGATTGGTTAGAGATGATCCAATCCCTTATGAGTTGGTTTTGTGCAATTCCCCTCATTTTGACATCAGCACAAACACCTTCTAGGATTGAATATTATATGCATCCTATCAACTGAAATGGCCAAGTTGGGTGCCATCAATGAACTTTATTTCTTAGAGTTCAAATTGTCTTTCAATAAAATAATGTTGCAGGAATGCTTATCTGTTTCTGTCTAACAACAGAAACCATTTCAGAAAAATCTGAGATGGTGGGTGTGGCTTGCTGAAATAAAATAGAAAGAGCTGATGGCAAATAGGAGTGTCAATATTGTCCGGTAACATCCGCAGTAATTCTCCATTCAAGTTGTCAGTACCAAGGGCCTCATTTATCTACGTGCATGCGCACAAAAAACACTTTAAACCTTGCGCAAGGCAGTTTTCCGCAAAGGTTTGTATTAGTAAACGTTGAACATGATGGGAAAGTATGCGTATCTTCCACGCAAATCTAAAAACATGCGTGCGCTTAACTACGAGAAAGCTTGATCAACTGTATTTCAAGCCAAATTTCAAGCTTATTGTTCGTTTGGGGGATTTAAAAAATATATATATATTTTTTTTTTCACCTTTATTTAACCAGGTACGCTAGGTGAGAACAAGTTCTCATTTACAACTGCGACCTGGCCAAGATAAAGCAAAGCAGTGCGACACAAACAACAACACAGAGTTACGCATGGAATAAACAAACATACAGTCAATAATACAGTAGGGGAAAAAGTATATGCAGTTGGTGCAAATGAGGTAAGATAAGGGAAGTAAAGGCAATAAAATAGGCCATAGTGGCGAGGTAATTACGATATAGCAATTAAACACTGGAGTGATAGATGTGCAGAAGATAAATGTGCAAGTAGAGATACTGGGGTGCAAAGTAGCAAGTAAATAAATAAATAAATACAGTATGGGGATGAGGTAGTTGGATGGGCTATTTACAGATGGGCTATTTACAGATGGGCTATGTACAGGTGCAATGATCTGTGAGCTGCTCTGACAGCTGGTGCTTGAAGTTAGTGAGGGGGATAAGAGTCTCCAGCTTCAGCGATTTTTGCAGTTCGTTCCAGTCATTGGAAGCAGAGAACTGGAAGTCAAAGCAGCCAATGTAGGAATTGGCTTTGGGGGTGACCAGTGAAATATACCTGCTGGAGCATGTACTGTGTGTAGGTGCTGCTATGGTGACCAGTGAACTGAGATAAGGCGGGGCTTTATGCATTTAGTTTTACTTGCATTTAAGAGCAGTTGGAGGCCACGGAAGGAGAGCTGTATGGCATTGAAGCTTGTCTGGAGGTTAGTTAGCGCAGTGTCCAAAGAAGGGCCAGAGGTATACAGAATGGTGTCGTCTGCGTAGAGGTGGATCAGAGAATCACCAGCAGCAAGAACGACATCATTGATGTATACAGAGAAGTCGGCCCGAGAATTGAACCCTGTGGCACCCCCATAGAGACTGCCAGAGGTCCGGACAACAGGCCCTCCAATTTGACACACTGAACTCTATCAGAGAAGTATTTGGTGAACCAGGCTAGGCAGTCATTTGAGAAACCAAGGCTGTTGAGTCTGCCGATAAAAATGTGGTGATTGACAGAGTCGAAAGCCTTGGCCAGGTCGATGAATAGGGCTGCACAGAATTGTCTCTTATCAATGGCAGTTATAATATCGTTTAGGACCTTGAGCGTGGCTGATGTGCACCCATGACCAGCTCAGAAGCCAGATTGCATAGCGGAGAAGGTACGGTGGGATTCGAAATGGTCGGTGATCTGTTTGTTTACTTGGCTTTCGAAGACTTTAGAAAGGCAGGGCAGGATGGATGTAGGTCTGTAGCAGTTTGGGTCTAGAGTGTCACCCCCTTGAAAAGGGGAATGACCGCGGCAGCTTTCACATTTTTGGGGATCTCAGATGATACGAAAGAGAGGTTGAACAGGCTAGTAATAGGTTGCAACAATTTCGGCAGATCATTTTAGAAAGAGAGGGTTCAGATTCTCTAGCCCGGCTGATTTGTAGGGGTCCAGATTTTGCAGCTCTTTGAGAATATCAGCTATCTGGATTTGGGAGATTTTTAATGCACGGGAATTATACAGTGGTGGAAAAAGTACCCAATTGTCATATTTGAGTAAAAGTAAAAATAACTTAATAGAAAATGAAAATAGAAAAGAAAAAGTAAAATTAACCCTAAAATTGACCCTTTACTTGAGTAAAAGTCAAAGTATTTAGCTTTAAATATACGTAAGTATCAAAAGTAAATGTATAAATCATTTGAAATTCCTTATATTAAGCAAACAAGAAGGCACAATTTTCATATATATATTTTTTGACCGATAGCCAGGGGCACACTCCAACACTCCAACATTATTTACATACGAAGCATTTGTGTTTAGTGAGTCCACCAGATCAGTGGCAGTAGAGATGACCAGGCGGCCTAATGATAAAACAGATGCATTTGCCATTGGTAAAGAGATCGCATTGCGGTATGTCGTCTATTTATTTTACTTTTATTATATAAGGCCTAAATCATAATCATATTGCATGTAGCTCCTTTTCTGACATAACTATAAATGATTCCCGCTACACAACAAATAGTAGGCTACCATTTATCAATCTCTCATTCAATGGCCAAGCATGCTTGACTGTATGGGTAGGCTACAGTATTGCTGTGCAATAGGATTAGGAGCGCCGACATCATATCCTATTTCATGTCAGAGTTCACACCAAGGCAGGAGATAGAAAGCATTTACTTTTGAATTGTTTGAAATTGCGCGGTCAGTGTTTTGTCACTCGCATTTTTTAGTTTGGAAAAGTCACTGCGTCATTCTATCCACACACCTCAACAGATATATGATCACATTTGCCATTTTCTTTTGTTTTTACTATCATGTCCCAGTTCCAACATCTTCAAATCATACAGCAAATGAGGATGTTTCTACTACCATAAAAGGTGAATGGAGGGCGTTTTCCAAGCGAGGTTGTGGCACTCGTTCATGGCCGCACAAATATAATATGGCTCTGATTTGTCATCGAAAACATTTGTACTCTGAGTATACAAATCCAGGTGAAGGCTAAGATCCTTTATTGATGTCACTTGATAAATCCACTTCAATCAGTGTAGATGAATGGGAGGAGACGGGTTAAAGGAGGATTTTTAAATACGGGAGACAATTGACACATGGATCGTGTGGCATACAGAGACTGAATGGGTAAGACAAAGATTGAAGTGCTTTTGAACAGGGTGTGGTACTTGGTGCTCTGCACCGGTTGTGTCAAGAACTGCACACTTTTTCACGCTCAACAGTTTCCTGTGTGTATCAAGAATGGTCCACCACCCAAATGACGTCCAGCCAACTTGACACAACTGTGGGAAGCATTGGAGTCAACATGGGCCAGCATCCCTGTGGAACGCTTTTGACGTCTTGTAGAGTCCATGGCCCTGATCAGTTGAGGCTGTTCTGAGGGCGAGGGGGGGAGGGGGGGAGGGGGGGGGGGGTGCAACTCAATATTAAGAAGGTGTCCTTAATGTTTTGTACACTCAGTGTATATGTTACTTGCGACAGTTTGCTAAATCAATAGAGGAAGAGGCGAAACGAGGGATAACCGGGCCCAAAATCATTCTTCTCCAGCAGGTGGAGTTTTTCGTTTTTTTTTACTTCACCAAGCGAGGAGTTTTTCTTCGGAGGTCAATGAAAGTGTCGAATTTGATTAACAAAAAATATAATTGCTTATTTACTACGTGTGTGTGGCTTATGTGATCAAATAGAAGTTTTGTAATGCTTAGGTTTTTACGAGTGTACTGATATAAGTAGGACATTTAACATTCAGGCAACTTTGAGAAAAAACACTTTATATCAGAGTTGTGCCTGTTGTTCACATGCCTATCTGCCCTCTCATTGGCTAGAATGTTCTCACCTGCCTTCCATTGTTGAAGAAATGTATTTTCATTTTTACAGCGGCCACTAGAGTATCTGGTGTTATATAATGTAGAATCTGTGATGAATCCCAATAATTTATACATTCTAGAATCTCCACCTATGCAAGAATTGTGTCAGAAATGTATTCACGGTTGATAAATGAGGGCCCAGGTGGTTTGTCATTATTGATAGACAATACATGTTTTTGCCTCGTCCCCACTCACTTTACAGAATAAAACATTACAACGCTTGTCTTTCATAATTTGGTCAAGTATGCATGGTTATGAAGGTTGAGCTTGTTTTTGGCATGTCATGTCTAAATGTTCTAATCTTGCCAATGGAAAAAGTCATTCAAGTAGTTGGCAATATCAGAGGGTTTCGTGATGAATGAGCTGTGTTCGTCTTTTTGCCTAAAATTTTATCTAAGCTGCTCCAAAGTGTTTTAATATCATCCTTTATAGAATGTCTCTTTGTTTCCTAGTGTACTGTCTTCTTTTTTTTGTTTATTCAATTGTATGCCAAACGGAAGGGAAGTAAAGTGTCAGCAGTCAAAGCAGGTTCCGCTAAGGTTCCGTGTCTGAGCAGGCCTTATTAAATGATATGATTGCACAGACAGAACAATGAAAGGATGTGTGTGTGTTCACTGGATTTCCTGGCCTGTCCACGGGACATGCTGTTCTCTTCAGTCGTCCACTGGATATCCTGGCCTGTCCACGGGACATGCTGTTCTCTTCAGTCGTCCACTGGATATCCTGGCCTGTCCAAGGGACATGCTGTTCTCTTCAGTCGTCCACTGGATCTCCTGGCCTGTCAACGGGACATGCTGTTCTCTTCAGTCGTCCACTGGATATCCTGGCCTGTCCAAGGGACATGCTGTTCTCTTCACTCGTCCACTGGATATCCTGGCCTGTCCAAGGGACATGCTGTTCTCTTCAGTCGTCCACTGGATATCCTGGCCTGTCCAAGGGACATGCTGTTCTCTTCAGTCGTCCACTGGATATCCTGGCCTGTCCAAGGGACATGCTGTTCTCTTCAGTCGTCCACTGGATCTCCTGGCCTGTCAAAGGGACATGCTGTTCTCTTCAGTCGTCCACTGGATATCCTGGCCTCTACGCTAAGCTTTTGATACATTTTTAGTTTAGGAGACTAACTCCCACACACTGTGTACATAAAACACCGGGTAAATGGAGAGAAACATTTTGAGAGAAAGAAAAAATGGCCAAGTTACACGTCAAAGCCTGTCCATCCAGTGTCTTTTACATAGAGAGTGCAGTGCACACCACCCTGTGGCCCATGCAGGAATTACTGCTGATGACTCCATGAATGTGCAATTTGATTTACTGTAGTATAATGTAGACTCTTAGGAGCTGCTCCTCTTTTTATGTTGGAAAGCACAACCCCTTTTGGTTTATTTAAAGAGGCAATCTCCGATTGATACATAAATGCTTTTATGCAGCCTTTGATTATTGAAGAATATAACGTATAAATCCCTCATGAGCTTAGTTCAACTGTCATACCCTATCAGAACCCAAAATATCAGCTTGTTTTACTATATCATGTAAGCAATTTTAAATAAACACTGTATAGCTTCAAAACATGGTTAAAGGTATAATTTTGATGTAATGGATGGTCAGTCCTTGTATCCATATCTTTGTCTAGCGATTTGGGAGTGGTTACATTTCTCCAGCCCCATCCATCAGCTGTTTACCAAAACAGTGGCAGGCTGGCGCTTTGTTGTTGTTTTGAACTGCAGATTGACCCTCTAAGGCATTGTAACTTGAATATTTGAGTGTTAACTTAAGTGGTGTGTTAATCATATGTTTCTCTCCCCTCCGTGTGTCGTCGCCCCCCCCCCCTCCAGACTCGCCTGGATGCTCTGACTGAAGTGGACGACTGTGGCCAGCTGACCATTAAGTGCAGTCAGGACTACTTCTCCCTGGACTGTGGCATCACAGCCTACGAGCTCAGCGACTACAGCCCCAGTGAGGACCAGGAGGGTACCAGTGGACCAGGCCAGGGCCAGGATCCCCGGTGTAGCTACCCCGGGCTGGAGAAAGACTTCCCAGAGCTCATCCAGAGTGTGGATCTGCTGACCATCACGGTCAAGCAGAACCAGAACCAAGGGGTCGTCCCAGAGCAAGAGGAGGAGGAGCCAGGGACCTCCATAGAGAGACTGAAAGACACACTCTGTAGTGGAGGAGAGGACAACAATCCTGCACCAGGAACCACAATGCACTGTGGCACGCCCCAGAACGAGAGCACTCTGCTCTCCAAGCGCCCACTCCAGGGCAGCATGAGTAACGAGGTGTCCCCCACCCAGCCCTCCCTGCCGAAGAAGCCCATGTACCTGGAGGGAGAAGCTGAGACCAGTCTCAGCCTGAGGAGATCCACACGGCCTTCCTCTCTTCAGTTCCAGGCAGACCTGAGCCGGAGCACCCCCTCCCTCCTGGACCCTCCAGATCGCTCCAAGTTCTGGCTGGAGCTGGACGCTGTGTACCCCAGCAACGCCAGTCAGTCCTACAACAGCCTGCATGCAATGAATGACAGGAACCTGCAGGCCAGCAGACAGAGCGAGGCGGGACGGTACCAGAGACAGGGGGGCCCTGCTGGAGCTCACATCCCCCTGCAGAGGAGCTCCTCAGAGGCAGGGCGGGGAGGCCATTTCCCCCAAGACATCTCCCCCATCCCCATCCCCTTCCCAGGCACTGGAGAATGCAACAGGGACATGGATGATCCACAGACAGTCAGAGACACAAACAGCCCCCTACTTTCTCCCATGAGGGGACCCTTGGACCACGAGTCCCATGATGAGGCCTCCAGCGAGGACTCCAGTCCCCTCAAAAAAGCAGCAGACTGGATCATCCAGCGCCAGGGGCCCCGGGGGCCCAAGCGGCACCTTCAAGCCCAAGCCTTAGCCGAGGCTAGCCCTAACCCCAGCGAGGAGCGGTGGTTTGGGTCAGATGAGTTCTTGGCTCTGCCCGCCCAGCTGAAGAAGACCGAGATGCTGGCTATGAAGCTGGAGACCCTGGCCAAGGCGCTGCCCCAGAGACCCGGCCACCAAGGACACCACGAGTCCATTCAGGATGTGGACGACTGGGAGCTGACTGAGGTCAACTCAGACTGGGAGGGCGAGGGCCCGGGCAGCCCCAACCCCACTCTGGGCCTCCCCGACCTCCAACAGCCCTACAAGAGGCCCTTCCGGGTGAGGATGGGTCATTTCTCGCCCACCTCGTCCAGCGACATGGCTCCGTCCCTGGATGAGAGCCTTGAGTCGGGCCCCCTCAGTGACCTACTGTCTGAGGACGAGGCTTGGAGCTCCGGGGAGAGTAGGATGAGAGACAACAACAGGGGCTGGAGCTCCGGGGAGACCAGAGGGAGCTCTACTGGCTCCAGAAGGGGAGACAGCAACAGGTTACTGCTGCAGCCCACCACCACTTCCATGGCCCCCCACATAGAGACACAGTGTAAACCCCTCATCCAACAGCTGCAGGATGACATCCAGCACCACGACAACCACCCAGACATATGGGGCAAGATAGAGGTAAGGAGAGCCACAGCCTCTGTCACACACGGTTTTACTGCGATGCTGTTGTTTCAAGCATGGGTTATTCTATTCCCTGACATTGACAGTAGATGGCTCCAACGTTCATGTATTCCCAAACTAGAAAGTGTCGCTAAATCCTTCCCGCTCATAATGATGGTGTCTATATGAATTCAAAATGTCAACACATATTGACCCGTGTGGCTACGAAAAAAAGTCTGAAAATGTCTGCACTCACTACTGTAAGACGCTCTGGATAAGAGCGTCTGCTAAATTGCTGAGATGTAAAAAAAAAATATATATATATATATAATAATATTCAAAGGTCAGTTGTTAAGTGACGGGTGCAGTATTGATGAAGTGAATTATGAACCGATCAATCATTGCTGTCACCCTGCTTCTGGTAATATGACATTAGTACACAACACACAAGGAAAGGTTTCCTCCACCGTCAGACGGAGGATTGAAGTTATTGGACAGTGTTTTAAATACCTCCACATCAGAGGAGACGGTTTAACCTGCTTTTGAGGATCATTCAGCAAATTGTTGCCAAATAGAAAGCATGCTGCCTACCTGTATCTTCTGATCAGAGTCGGATATGTACATAATCAACATAATCCAACTTGACAACAAAGCCAGCCAGCACATCAAAAGCTTCGTGATTCACGCTGCTCTCTTGTCTCCTCTCTCCTCTCACATAGAGTAGCCTCGTAGAAACCACTAACCAGTGCCTTCCTTCTCCCGCCTGCCTCTCATGCTAATGTCTCCCATCCAACGATGTAATTAGACCATTAGGTAAATAATGAAGAGCATGTAATCAAGTCTCCGAAGGAGCTGGGAGCTAATTGATGATTTGATGAGAGTAAGAGACCCAGGAAATCTGCAGGACAATATACTCGGAGAGAGAGAGAGAGAAGTAATGAGAGAGAGAGGGGGAGAGAGAGAGAGAGAGAGAGAGAGAGAGAGAGAGAGAGAGAGAGAGAGAGAGAGAGAGAGAGAGAAAAAACAGAGAAAACTAGAATGCTATTTGGCCCTAAACCGAGAGTACACAGTGGCAGAATACCTGACCACTGTGACTGAACCAAAATGTAAGGAAACCTTTGACTACTGTATGTACAGACTCCGTAAGCATTGCTATTGAGAAAGGCCGCCGAAGGCAGACCTGGCTCTCAAGAGAAGACAGGCTATGTGCACACTGCCCGCAAAATGAGGTGGCACTTCCTAACCTTCTGCCAAATGTATGACCATATTAGAGACACATATTTCCCTCAGATTACACAGACCCACAAAGAATTCGAAAACAAATCCAATTTTGATAAGCTCCCATATCTATTAGGTGAAATACCACGGTGGGCCATCACAGCAGCAAGATTTGTGACCTGTTTGTGATCTGTGACCACAAGAAAAGGGCAACCAGTGAAGAACAAACACCATTGTAAATACAACCTATATTTATGTTTATTTATTTTCCCTTTTGTACTTTAACTATTTGCACATCATTACAACACTGTAAATGTCTTTATTCTTTTGGAACTTTTGTGAGTGTAATGTTTACTGTACATTTGTTTATATTCATTTCACTTTTATTTATTATTTATTTCACTTTTATTTATTATTTATTTCACTTGCTTTGCCAATAAATACCCTTAAATTGAGAGAGACAGACAGACAGACAGACAGACAGACAGACAGACAGACAGACAGACAGACAGACAGACAGACAGACAGACAGACAGACAGACAGACAGACAGACAGACAGACAGTATGAAAAGCGAGAGACAGACAGACAGACAGACAGACAGACAGACAGACAGACAGACAGACAGACAGTATGAAAAGCGAGAGAGAGACTATTGAGTCATTCTTTAACACATGAGGGGCCCTCAATAGAGGCTGCTGCCTTTCAGAGATATTATATTCTCCTCCGTAGCCAGTGAACCTCAGCCCCGATGAGCCTCGGTCCTGAGTGACTCCATGGTATCCTGTTCATCCTCCCCAGTGGGTGTCTGCCATCACAGGGATGTCTGAATGCCATTTTCTCCACAGCCCTGGACAATGTCAATGTTGGTAGGGTTTAATACGAGCCAGCCTGTGAATCCTACCTAAACATAACTAGTACTGTATAATCCTTTAGTATCAACATTCTCCACAGTATATGATTGAAGTTATATTGAATGTTATCTGTAGTTTCAGTCGGGTCCAGTCGGTAGTTTCCCATGGTCTGTAGCTATTCTACCATGTAAATACTGTGTCTCAAATGGCTCCCTATTCCCTATATGCTTCTGACCAGAGCATTACGGGCCCTGGTCAAAAGTAGTGCGCTACATAGGGAATAGGCTGCCATTTGGGACGCATTCTCAGTCTGTTGACTAGACGGTCTCTTCCTATTTATCTCCACTGTTAGTCAGTGAGTCACATAGTGAATTCTCTCCCGTTGGTAAAGCCTGATTAGCACAGTGGGGTTTTATTGCCACCTGCTGGCAGGAACGGAAAAGTATGACTTTCTTCTCTTTGGGAAAAAAATATAGAATTCACACGTCGTCTAGTCTACAATGCCCATATATCAATAGAGCAACATGTTGTTGCATATATAATGCGTTCATTTTATGCATTGAAAAAACGAATTGACATCAAATGATTGTTGTTATTATTCTGTAATGCATAACCCACCTTTTATCTTTCCATTGCTTATTACTGAGTGTTAGATGCTAAGGTTGCCACTTTGGCGAATACATAGGATTATATGTACAAGACTGTCAGACATCTCCATGGTTCATGTACAATCTGAGGATTAGCATATCCTCTCCTCCTTCTCCTCTCTGTATCAGGATGGAAGGCTGAGGCTGAGGCTGAGGCTGAGGCTGAGGCGGAAGCTGATACTGAGGCAGCCAGGCTGGGGTTGTGAGGCTGGGACTGAGAGAGAAGTTAGGGCTGGGACTGAGAGAGAAGTTAGGGCTGGGACTGAGAGAGAAGTTAGGGCTGGGACTGAGAGAGAAGTTAGGGCTGGGGTTGAGGCTGGGACTGAGAGAGAAGTTAGGGCTGGGGCTGAGAGAGAAGTTAGGGCTGGGGCTGAGGCTGGAACTGAGGGCTGGGGTTAGGCTGGGACTGAGAGAGAAGTTAGGGCTGGGGCTGAGGCTGGGACTGAGAGAGAAGTTAGGGCTGGGGTTGAGGCTGGGACTGAGAGAGAAGTTAGGGCTGGGGTTGAGGCTAGGACTGAGAGAGAAGTTAGGGCTGGGGTTGAGGCTGGGACTGAGAGAGAAGTTAGGGCTGGGGTTGAGGCTGGGACTGAGAGAGAAGTTAGGACTGGGGCTGAGAGAGTAGTTGTGACTGGGGCTGAGAGAGAAGTTAGGGCTGGGACTGAGGCTGGGACAGAGCGAGAAGTTAGGGCTGGGACAGAGAGAGAAGTTAGGGCTGGGACTGAGGCTGGGACAGAGCGAGTAGTTAGGGCTGGGACAGAGAGAGTAGTTAGGGCTGGGACTGAGGCTGGGACAGAGAGAGAAGTTAGGGCTGGGACAGAGAGAGAAGTTAGGGCTGGGACAGAGAGAGAAGTTAGGGCTGGGACAGAGAGAGAAGTTAGGGCTGGGACAGAGAGAGAAGTTAGGGCTGGGACAGAGAGAGAAGTTAGGGCTGGGACAGAGAGAGAAGTTAGGGCTGGGACAGAGAGAGAAGTTAGGGCTGGGACAGAGAGAGAAGTTAGGGCTGGGACAGAGAGAGAAGTTAGGGCTGGGACAGAGAGGGAAGTTAGGGCTGGGACTGAGAGAGAAGTTAGGGCTGGGACAGAGAGAGAAGTTAGGGCTGGGACAGAGAGAGAAGTTAGGGCTGGGACAGAGAGAGAAGTTAGGGCTGGGACTGAGAGAGAAGTTAGGGCTGGGACTGAGAGAGAAGTTAGGGCTGGGACTGAGAGAGAAGTTAGGGCTGGGGTTGAGGCTGGAACTGAGAGAGAAGTTAGGGCTGGGACTGAGAGAGAAGTTAGGGCTGGGGTTGAGGCTGGAACTGAGAGAGAAGTTAGGGCTGGGACAGAGAGAGAAGTTAGGGCTGGGACAGAGAGAGAAGTTAGGGCTGGGACAGAGAGAGAAGTTAGGGCTGGGACTGAGAGAGAAGTTAGGGCTGGGACTGAGAGAGAAGTTAGGGCTGGGGTTGAGGCTGGAACTGAGAGAGAAGTTAGGGCTGGGACTGAGAGAGAAGTTAGGGCTGGGGTTGAGGCTGGAACTGAGAGAGAAGTTAGGGCTGGGACAGAGAGAGAAGTTAGGGCTGGGACAGAGAGAGAAGTTAGGGCTGGGACTGAGAGAGAAGTTAGGGCTGGGACTGAGAGAGAAGTTAGGGCTGGGGTTGAGGCTGGACTGAGAGAGAAGTTAGGGCTGGGACTGAGAGAGAAGTTAGGGCTGGGGTTGAGGCTGGAACTGAGAGAGAAGTTAGGGCTGGGACTGAGAGAGAAGTTAGGGCTGGGGTTGAGGCTGGGACTGAGAGAGAAGTTAGGGCTGGGGTTGTGAGTAGGGTTTGACGTATCCAGATTTTCATACCGTGATACCGTTTCTGTACCATACCGGGATTGCAATTTAAAACAAAATAATAGATGTACGCACAGTTGGTGTCGGAAGTTTACATACACAGTCACTAAAACTCATTTTTCAACCACTCCACAAATGTCTTGTTAATAAACTATAGTTTTGGCAAGTCGGATAGGACATCTACTTTGTGCATGATGCAAGTAATTTCTCTAACAATTGTTTACAGACAGATTATTTCACTTATAATTCACTGTATCACAATTCCAGTGGGTCAGAAGTCTACATACACTAAGTTCAATCTGCCTTTAAACAGCTTGGAAAATTCCAGAAAATTATGTCATGGCTTTAGAAGCTTCTAATAGGCTAATTGACATAATTTGAGTCAATTGGAGTTGTATCTGTGGATGTATTTCAAGGCCTACCTTCAAACTCAGTGCCTCTTTGCTTAACATCATGGGAAAATCAAAAGAAATCAGCCAAGACCTCAGAAACAATTGTAGACCTCCACGAGTCGGATTCATCCTTGGGAGCAATTTCCGAACGCCTGTAGGTACCATGTTCATCTGTACAAACAATAGTACGCAAGTATAAACACCATGGGACCACGCAGCCATCATACCGCTCAGGAAGGAGATGCGTTATGTCTCCTAGAGATGAACGTACTTTGGTGCGAGAAATGCAAATCAATCCCAGAACAAAAGCAAAGGACCTTGTGAAGATGCTGGAGAAAACAGGTACAAAAGTATCTATATCAATAGTAAAACGAGTCCTATATCGACATAACCTGAAAGACCGCTCAGCAAGGTAGAAGCCACCGCTCCAAAACCGCCATAAAAAAACCAGACTACGGTTTGCAACTGCACATGGGGACATAGATCGTACTTTTTGAAGAAATGTCCTCTGGTCTGATGAAACAAAAATAAAAAATAGAACTGTTTTGCCATAATGACCATTGTTATGTTTGGAGGAAAAAGGGGGAGGCTTGCAAGCCGAAGAACACCATCCCAACCGTAAAGCACAGGGGTGGCAGCATCATGTTGTGGGGTTGGTGCACTTCACAAAATAGATGGCCTCATGAGGTAGGAAAATTATGTGGATATATTGAAGCAACATCTCAAGACATCAGTCAGGAAGTTAAAGCTTGGTCGCAAATGGGTATTCCAAATGGACAATGACCCCAAGCATACTTTCAAAGTTGTGGCAAAATGGCTTAAGTACAACAAAGTCAAGATATTAGAGTGGCCATCACAAAGCCCTGACCTCAAATCCTATAGAAAATCTGTAGGCAGAACTGAAAAAGTGTGTGCGAGCAAGGAGGCCTACAAACCTGACTCAGTTACACCAGCTCTGTCAGGAGGAATGGGCCAAAATTCACCCAACTTATTGTGGGAAGCTTGTGGAAGGCTACCCGAAACGTTTGACCCAAGTTTAACAATTTAAAGGCAATGCTACCAAATACTAATTGAGTGTAAGTACACTTCTGACCAACTGGGAATGTGATGAAAGAAATAAAAGCTGAAATAAATCATTCTCTCTACTATTATTCTGACATTTCACATTCTTAAAATAAAGTGGTGATCCTAACTGACCTAAGACGGAATTTTTTCTAGAATTGAATGTCAGGAATCGTGAAAAACTGAGTTGACATGTATTTGACTACGGTGTATGTAAATTTTCGACTTCAACTGTATGCAAGAATGCTGTTTATTGACTACAGCTCAGCATTCAACGCCATAGTACCCTCCAAGCTCATCATTAAGCTCGAGTCCCTGGGTCTGAACCCCACCCTGTGGGGTTTATGAAAGGTGTATGTAAACTTCCGACTTCAACTGTATCTAAAAAAAAATGTCGGAAGCACAAAACAATTTAGGCAACAGAGATGTTGATCCAAGAGGGGATTGAATATCTCTGCTGGAACCAAGAAGTTTGACATCTTGACATCTAGCCACTTACCTAGCAAGTCAGCCAACCAAATGCATAGCAGGAGCCCTGAGATGGATATCATTTATTTGACACATCTTACATTTCTTATAGTTATATTTAACTATATTTAACTAGTTATAAGCATAGCACGCACCCCTGCAGCCCCTGAAAAATACTGTAGTTATTTCGAAATACCCGGTATACGGTATAAATGGTATATTGCCCAAGCCTAGTTGTGAGGCTGAAGCTCAGACTGAGACAGAGGCTGATGCTGAGAGAGAGACAGCCAGGCTAAGATTGGGGCTGTGAGGCTGGGAGAGAAGCTGAGGCTATGAGGCTGAGAGAGAGGCAGCCAGGCTGAGGTTGGGGCTGTGAGGCTGGGACTGAGAGAAATGCTGAGGCTGTGAGGCTGAGAGAGAGGCAGCCAGGCTGAGGTTGGGGCTGTGAGGCTGGGACTGAGAGAAAAGCTGAGGCTGTGAGGCTGAGAGAGAGGCAGCCAGGCTGAGGCTGTGAGGCTGAGAGAGAGGCATCCAGGCTGGGGTTGGAGCTGTGAGGCTGGGACTGAGTGAAAAGCTGAGTCTGTGAGGCTGAGAGAGAGGCAGCCAGGCTGAGCGGGCTGTGAGGCTGGGGCTGAGGCTGAGGCTGAGAGAGAGGAAGCCAGGCTGAGGTTGGGGCTGTGGGGCTGAGGTTGGGACTGAGAGAAAAGCTGAGGGTGAGAGGCTGAGAGAGAGGCAGCCAGGCTGAGGTTAGAGCTGTGAGGCTGGGACTGAGAGAAATGCTGAGGCTGAGTGAGAGGCAGCCAGGCTGAGGTTGGGGCTGTGGGGCAGAGGCTGTGAGGCTGAGAGAGAGGCAGCCAGGCTGAGGGTGGGGCTGAGGCTGTGAGGCTGAGGCTGTGAGGCTGAGAGAGAGGCAGCCAGGCTGAGGTTGGGGCTGTGGGGCTGAGGCTGTGAGGCTGAGAGAGAGGCAGCCAGGCTGAGGTTGGGGCTGTGGGGCTGAGGCTGTGAGGCTGAGAGAGAGGCAGCCCGGTTGGGGCTGTGGGGCTGAGGCTGTGAGGCTGAGAGAGAGGCAGCCAGGCTGAGGTTGGGGCTGTGGGGCTGAGGCTGTGAGGCTGAGAGAGAGGCAGCCAGGCGCGCCACCTGAGATGATACGTGTCACACAGGGAGGTGATTGATTACATTAGCATGCGGGCCTCTGGAGATGACTTCATCCTCATGGCAACAGACAGCTGGCAGCTGAAGGTTCTACTGGGAGCGTCTCAGGGGCCTAGTCAAGTGTGACGCTACTGACGAGCAGAGCCTTCCTTCCCTCCATCCTTCCTGTCTCTGTCTCTCTCTTCTTTTTTATCTCTCTCCTTTCTCCGCCTGTCTCTTTCTCTCTCTCTCTCTCTCTGCCTCTCTCTCTCTTTCCCTGGGAGAAGTTCGGAGGGGATAGATGGGAAGAGAAGGGATGTTGTTCATTCATGTTATTCATATGCTTTTCCTTCTGCCTGCCTGCCTGGCGCATTACACTGGCCCACAAACCCATTCTGTGACACGCTAGGCCCTGCCGTTAATGCTGTTGTGACCAGGGGCTGTGTATTCATCTTGGTTGAAAGCTTTACTGGTGGAGAGGGAGGATGAAAAGGAAACGCACATAATGTCCCTGTCCTGGGGGATTGTGTTCTAGTCTCAGTGTCTGTTGATTTCCATTGACTGGGACAATTCGGCTGTAATGTACCTATCTCACTGGCTAATATGAGCAGCTTACTGCTAGCCTACTGCACGCAGACAGGACATTAATGCAATGTATTTTTTTAAATGAGAAAGAGAGAGGGAGAGAAATGCAAGAGAGAGAGAAATATGCAAGAGAGAGAGAAATATGCAAGAGAGAGAGACATATGCAAGAGAGAGAGACATATGCAAGAGAGAGAGAAATATGCAAGAGAGAGAGAAATATGCAAGAGAGAGAGACATATGCAAGAGAGAGAGACATATGCAAGAGAGAGAGACATATGCAAGCTGGAGAGAGAGAGATTGCAAGAGAGAGAGAAATATGCAAGAGAGGGCAAGAGAGAGAATATGCAAGAGAGAGAGAAATATGCAAGAGAGTGAAATATGCAAGAGAGAAGAAATATAGAGCTGCAAGAGAGAGAGAGAAATATGCTGGGAGAGAGAGAGACATAGGGCAAGAGAGAGAGACATATGCAAGAGAGAGAGACATATGCAAGAGAGAGAGAAATATGCAAGAGAGAGAGAAATATGCAAGAGAGAGAGACATATGCAAGAGAGAGAGACATATGCAAGAGAGAGAGACATATGCAAGAGAGAGAGACATATGCAAGAGAGAGAGAAATATGCAAGAGAGAGAGACATATGCAAGAGAGAGAGACATATGCAAGAGAGAGACATATGCAAGAGAGAGAGACATATGCAAGAGAGAGAGATGCAAGAGAGAGAGACATATGCAAGAGAGAGAGAGAGATGCAAGAGAGAGAGAAATATGCAAGAGAGAGAGAGAGATGCAAGCGAAAGTGAGAGAGAGATGAGAGAGAGAGATACGAGAGAGAGAGATGCAAAAGAAAGAGAGAGAAATATGCGAGAGAGAGAGAGATAGAGATGCAAGAGATGTCATGTTTTGTCATTTATTATCATGTCTTGTCCCTGTGCTTCCCCTTCTATTCGTTTCCCTCTGCTGGTCTTATTAGGTTCTTTCCCTCTTTCTATCCCTCTCTCTCCCCCTCCCTCTCTCACTCTCCCGCCCTCTCTTCTCTCTATCGTTCCGTTCCTGCTCCCAGCTGTTCCTATTCCCCTAATCAATCATTTAGTCTTCCCACACCTGTTCCCGATCCTTTTCCCTGATTAGAGTCCCTATTTCTCTCCTTGTTTTCCGTTCCTGCCCTGTCGGATCCTTGTCTATATTCACCGTGCTGTGTCTATGTTTTGCCCTGTCGTGTCGTGTTTCCCTCAGATGCTGCGTGGTGAGCAGGTGTCTGAGTCTGCTAGGTTCAAGTGCCTTCCCGAGGCAACCTGCAGTTCTTGATCAAGTCTCCAGTCTGTTCTCGTCTTTACAGGAGTAGTATTATGCCTTTTGTTTTGTTAAGTATCTTACTGGATTAAAAACTCTGTTTTCGCCAAGTCGCTTTTGGGTCCTCATTCACCTGCATAACAGAAGGATCCGACCAAGGAATGGACCCAGCGACTACAGAGGCTCGTAACACTGCCGTCAAGATCCAAGGAGCCATGCTCGGCAGACACGAGCAGGAATTGTCTGCTGCTCGCCATGCCGTGGAGAACCTGGCCGCTCAGGTTTCCGACCTCTCTGGACAGTTCCAGAGTCTTCGTCTCGTGCCACCTGTTACTTCCTGGCCTGCCGAGCCTCCGGAACCTAGGGTTAATAACCCACCTTGCTACTCCGGGCAGCCCACGGAGTGCCGCTCCTTTCTCACCCAGTGTGATATTGTGTTCTCTCTCCAACCCAACACATACTCAAAAGCGAGAGAGCTCGGGTTGAAAACGTCATTTCACTCCTTACTGGCCGGGCTCGAGAGTGGGGCACAGCTATCTGGGAGGCAAGGGCTGATTGTTCTAACAATTACCAGAACTTTAAAAGGAGATGATTCGGGTTTTTGACCGTTCAGTTTTTGGTGGGGAGGCTTCTAGGGCCCTGGCTTCCCTATGCCAAGGTGATCGATCCATAACGGATTACTCTATAGAGTTTCGTACTCTTGCTGCCTCTAGTGACTGGAACGAGCCGGCGCTGCTCGCTCGTTTTCTGGAGGGACTCCACACAGTGGTCAAAGATGAGATTCTCTCTCGGGAGGTTCCTTCCAGTGTGGACTCTTTGATTGCTCTCGCCATCCAAATAGAATTGACGGGTAGATCTTCGTCACCAAGCTTGTGGAAGAGAGCTCGCGTCAACGGTGTTTCCCTGCTCCGCATCGCAACCATCTCCTCCTCTGGCTCAGAGACTGAGCCCATGCAGCTGGGAGGTATTCGCATCTCGACCAAGGAGAGGGAACGGAGGATCACCAACCGCCTGTGCTCTCTATTGCGGATTTGATGGACATTTTGTCAATTCATGTCCAGTAAATTTCCAGAGCTCATCAGTAAGCGGAGGGCTACTGGTGAGCGACTCAGGTCTCTTCATCTAGATCCTGTACTACTATGTCGGTCCATCTACGCTGGACCGGTTCGGGTGCTACATGCAGTGCCTTGATTGACTCTGGGGCTGAGGGTTGTTTCATGGACGAAGCATGGGTTCTGAAACATAACATTCCTTTCAGACAGTTAGACAAGCCTACGCCCATGTTTGCCTTAGATGGTAGTCATCTTCCCAGTATCAGATTTGAGACACTACCTTTAACTCTCACAGTATCTGGTAACCACAGTGAGACTATTTCTTTTTGATTTTACCGTTCACCTTTTACACCTGTTGTTTTGGGTCATCCCTGGCTAGTATGTCATAATCCTTCTATTAATTGGTCTTTAATTCTATCCTATCCTGGAACGTATCTTGTCATGTGAAGTGTTTAATGTCTGCCATCCCTCCCATTTCTTCTGTCCCCACTTCTCAGGAGGAACCTGGCGATTTGACAGGAGATGCCGGAGGAATATCATGATCTGCGCACGGTCTTCAGTCGGTCCCGAGCCAACTCCCTTCCTCCTCACCGGTCGTATGATTGTAGTATTGATCTCCTTCCGGGGACCACTCCTCCTCGGGGTAGACTATACTCTCTGTCGGCTGAGAACGTAAGGCTCTCGAGGATTATTTATCTGTGTCTCTTGGCGCGGTACCATAGTGCCTTCTTCCTCTCCGGCCGGGCGGGGTTCTTTTGTTAAGAAGAAGGACGGTACTCTGCGCCCCTGCGTGGATTATCGAGGGCTGAATGACATAACGGTTAAGAATCGTTATCCGCTTGAGGCTTATGTCATCAGCCTTCGAGATTCTGCAGGGAGCCAGGTGCTTTACTAAGTTGGACCTTCGTAACGCTTACCATCTCGTGCGCATCAGAGAGGGGGACGAGTGGAAAACGAGCGTTTAAGGCTCCGTTAGGGCATTTTGAGTACCGGGTTCTGCCGTTTGGTCTCGCCAATGCGCCAGCTGTTTTTCAGGCATTAGTTAATGATGTTCTGAGAGACATGCTGAACATCTTTGTTTTTGTCTATCTTGACGATATCCTGATTTTTTCACCGTCACTCGAGATTCATGTTCAGCACGAGGGAGCGTGTCCTACAGGCCTTTTAGAGAATTGTCTCTACGTAAAGGCTGAGAAGTGCTCTTTTCATGTCTCCTCCGTTACTTTTCTCGGTTCCGTTATTTCCGCTGAAGGCATTCAGATGGATTCCGCTGGTCCAAGCTGTCAGTGATTGGCAGTTCCAAGGTCACGTGTCGAGTTGCAGCGCTTTTAGGTGAGGCTAATTTCTATCGGCGTTTCATTCGTAATTTCGGTCAGGTTGCTGCCCCTCTCACAGCTCTTACTTCTGTCAAGACGTGTTTTAAGTGGTCCGGTTCCGCCCTGGGAGCTTTTGATCTTCTAAAAGAACGTTTGACGTCCGCTCCTATCCTCGTTACTCCTGACGTCACTAGACAATTCATTGTCGAGGTTGGCGCTTCAGAGCTGTAGGCGTGGGAGCCATTCTTTCCCAGCGCTTCCAGTCTGACGATAAGGTTCATCCTTGCGCTTATTTTCTCATCGCCTGTCGCCATCTGAGCGCAACTATGATGTGGGTAACCGTGAACTGCTCGCCATCCGCTTAGCCCTAGGCGAATGGCGACAGTGGTTGGAGGGGCGACCGTTCAAGTTTGTCGTTTGGACAGACCATAAGAACCTTGAGTACATCCGTTCTGCCAAACGACTTAATGCCCGTCAAGCTCGTTGGGCGTTGTTTTTGCTCGTTTCGATCTTGTGATTTCTTACCGTCCGGGATAGAAAAACACCAAGCCTGATGCCTTATCCCGTCTGTTTAGTTCTTCTGTGGCTTCTACTGATCCCGAGGGGATTCTTCCTTATGGGCGTGTTGTCGGGTTAACAGTCTGGGGAATTGAAAGACAGGTTAAGCAAGCACTCACGCACACTGCGTCGCCGCACGCTTGTCCTAGTAACCTCCTTTTCGTTCCTGTTTCCACTCGTCTGGCTGTTCTTCAGTGGGCTCACTCTGCCAAGTTAGCTGGTCATCCCGGTGTTCGAGGCACTCTTGCGTCTATTGCCAGCGCTTTTGGTGGCCGACTCAGGAGCGTGACACGCGCCGTTTCGTGGCTGCTTGTTCGGACTGCAAGCGCAGACTATCGGGTAACTCTCCTCCTGCCGGAAATCTCAGACCGCTCCCCATATCCTTCTCGACCATGGTCTCACATCGCCCTAGACTTCATTACCGGTCTGCCTTTGTCAAGGGAAGACTGTGATTCTTACGGTTGTCGATAGGTTCTCTAAGGCGGCACATTTCATTCCCTCGCTAAACTTCCTTCCGCTAAGGAGACGGCACAAATCATCATCGAGAATGTGTTCAGAATTCATGGCCTCCCGTTAGACG